>NW_013665691.1:467796-509310 GCF_000517525.1 Limulus polyphemus
TGATAACTGAGAGATTATGAATGTACGTTTATGAATTCTAACAAGAAAGGTACTAACGAATTTCGAATAAGAACACATTTATTATTTTTATTTTCTTCACAATCTATAGTTAAATATACATAAAATTTTGAGAACATAGCCAAGGTTAAAATAAATGTGACAGAGACGAATTATCAAGGGACTTGGCGTGATGGCTTAATTTTTTATTAAAATTGCAAAAGTAAGGAATATTTGTTTGGATATAAAAATGTAGAGTATTTAAATTATAATCATATATAAAGATATCTTTTAAAAAGCAAATTTTTTACTTATCTTTGAAATACTGATGCACATGAATAATTTATTATAGTAAATTAGGTTTGTTTCTTGAACGAAAAATATTATGGAAAAGTTTTTTTTGCTATTAGTACATATATTTAAAAAAGGTGAATTATAATACCCACACAAACATGCATTTATATACGTGTATAAAATGTATTCTATTTTTGTATCTTAATTTTCCGATTTCGAGCCATGCATGCTGGTGTACCTTGTCACACAACCCTCAGGAACAAACACAATATGTAATCATACAGTTCATGTGAACAATATATATATATGTATAATCACCCATTCATTTGAACTACTTGTAATCATACATTCCACATGAACAACATTCTTCATTAACAATATATAATCACTCAACCATATAAACTGTGCATGTAATTATACAACCCACATGAACAAGCACAATATAAAATGATGCATAGCACTTCAGAAATATACATATATAATCACCTTATCATTTTAACCACAATAATAAAACAATCCAAGTGATCAAACACAATATGCAACCATACAGTTCACTTGAGCAATATATAATTATCCATTCAAGAACTAGAAACCTTTAAGTGTAAGAGCGTATGTCTTGGGCAGAGATGTAATACGATCTTATATAAAGTAATATTTGCAAGCAATTTGAAGAATATGGAATCACGTAGGTCCGTTGAAGAATATGAAAACACGAAAAACTTGAATAGTATGCAACTATTCAGGGCACATGGACAATATATAACCAACCAACAACGTTAAAAATGTGAAGTCATGTGGATCACTTCAACAATATTTTATTTTCAAATCACGTTAACAGTATGTAATCATCTAGTTTACTGTAACATAATATATACATCTAGCCAAGAACTAGGAACGTTCGTGTGCTGTAAGTGCAGATGTGTCACGTAGACAAATTACAACTTTATTTTATGTTACCTTTGCAGGTGAGTTGAAGAACTACAATACGAAATCATGCAGGACACCTGTAAAATAACAATTTGTAATCCCACAGGTCACCTGAACAATAACAATATAAAATCATCCAACCAATTGAATAGTACGTAACCATGTAAGCCACTTGAGCAGTGTGTAATTATATATACGACACGAAAAATATGTAATGTCTAAGGCACTTGAACAATCTCTAATCACACAACTCATTTAATTAAGCAGGTTATTTGATCAATAAGTAAATCATGAACTGTTGTAGCTCTGTACTTTATCAGCAAATGCAAACTTTACTTTCTGTGAGTCATATTTACATGACTCTTTAACGAGAAAAAAACAACACGTTAAGCCGTTTGAGTAGCATCAACTGATAAAGGAGTTGTGTTGAGAAAAGAAGGTTTTATACCTGAGATCGCTTATACAGCTTACATTTCAGTAAAGGCCGGAACTATAAAGTTCGCAATCAGAATGTGTTTCCTCACAAAAAAGATTCATTTTAGTATATTTAGGTATTATAAAATACTCCTTTACGATTTTTGAACGGTGGTTGCACAACAAAGAGTGAGTGCAGTATGAAACGTCGATGTATTGACTTCTGCTGTACTTTTATGAAAATTTTACTTATCGAGACTTCATTGAATACGTAGGATAACAAATATTGTAGATCCTGCGGCTCAACTGTCTACCTTGTTCAACTTCTTTCGGTTATTTATTGAAAGAAAACAATAAAAGATCGTAAAGTTCATGATTTTACTAAAAAGCTTGTTTTCTTAGCTTATTTCTGAAATGTCTTTATTAATATAACGGCAACAGTAACTATGCTTTCATAATTAAGTAGCGAAACTTCGTGGGCTTAAAAGGTATATAAACACAACATAAACTTATCATCAATGAATGCCATTATTTTGTACATTTGCTATCTGTGTTTTTACAGGAGAATCAACACTTTTTTTTCTACCTGATATTTACGAAAGGCATTTTTTAGGAGTTTCCTGTAATGTTGATCTTTAATTTGCTGTTGAATCATTAAGTTCAACCTACTATTATTTGCAGGTATAGTGCCCGAAAGCTATTGCTCCTGTATGTTGTACCAAAACACTTGTGTGGCGCGTTCGTTCGTCGTACCTAGCCATTTATGAAAAGTTGAAATATTCATGACAAAACTTTAACGTGTGTCGGTGCTGTGCCATGGAAAAGCATTAGTCTCGCTAAGAATTTATACATGAAATACATTTAAAAAATACTTCTGACATCCATTGACTTTTCCAAACATATGAGTTTAGAAAACATCGTAGCAGTTACGTGCTTATCTAATTATGTAATATTACAATTATTACTATTTATTTTGATTTCCAGTGAGTCAGTGGCTCAGTGGTAAGTTTGTGGACTTATAACGCCAAAACCAAGTTTCGATAATCGTGGTAGTCACAGCACAGTTAGCCCATTGTGCAGCTTTGGGCAAACAAACAAATTCGGTGAATTAGGAAACATCCAGTGAACGATTAGAGAACGTGTCGATACTTAAAAATATAAATATGGCTATACAGCACTCGTCTTTTATAGGCTGTTAGCTGATTATTACTGGTTACTTACAGCGGTAAGCCTGGAGGCTTATAGTGCTAAAAACTGGATTTGATACACGTGATGGATACAACACAGATAGGGCATTGTGTAGATTTGTGCCTTAACAACAAACAAACAAATGCTACCGTTCTTAAATGTACTACTACAAGTTTATTTTATTTGAAACAAAACGACACAAGCTAATGCAGGTTATTTCTATTACAGGTTATTAATGAGCTTGCGAGAAGATAATTTAACATATTTGTAAAATCTTAATCAAACGAAATATCTGTATTTTGAAAATTCGAAACTGTCAAGTAGTATGTTTGTATTTTCTTTCTGAGCTAGACTAATTTCTTAAATCATACAGCCTCTACAGCTAAGCCTAAAAATACCAAAGCGAAGTGCTCAATTACCTTTAGGCAAAGAAATGCTCTAATGAACAAAGAAAGACAGCTTCCTGGTCTTTAAGTTTCTTCATGTGTATTGTAATATCTTAATTACATTGTAAACGCTTCGTAAAAACAGTTATTTTGATATTCGTAACAAAAGATTATTATTGGTTTGATAAATGTCAAACGCAGTGTATTTGGTCGCTAATACGGTATTTTAAAATGAAAATATAACATTCAATAATCTATAAAACACCAGCTTTACATAAGTATTGTTTAAAGGTATTAAAATAACACAAATGAATAATATATTTTTTAAACAAACTATCAAATTTTGCTGGCAACGATATAAGAAGTTGGAATAAATAGTTAGCTTCTTTCATTATAGAGAACAGGGCATTTTTTACAGGTAATCTAGGGACTCAAGTAGGTCCAAGGTCCCAAGATTAATTAGGAAAGAAATATTTATACATCGCATTACGTAATTAAATTAAAATGTCTTATTGCTGGCCATTTTTGTTCTCTAATAACGTTTTTGTGTGCCTCTTACATTTTTAGATTATTTTTTACGCTCCTATCTCTCCATCTAAGGCCCGGCATGGCCAGGTGGTTAGGGCACTCGACTCGCAATCTGAGAGTCGCGGGTTCAAATCCCCGTCACACCAAACATGCTCGCCCTTTCAGCCATGGGGGCGTTATAATGTGACGGTCAATCCCACTATTCGTTGGTAAAAGAGTAGTGGCGGTGGGTGGTGATGACTAGCTGCCTTCCCTCTAGTCTTACACTGCTAAATTAGGGACGGCTAGCGCAGATAGCCCTCGTGTAGCTTTGCGCGAAATTCAAAAACAAAACTCTCCATCTTATTAAAAACGATTTATATGTTCCTTTATTTTGTACTTTAATCACGATACACTTGCAGAAGTTGGCTATACAGTATATTCTTTTTAATTTGTAACTCGATACAAATGGATTTGTAGAAAAAAAATGTTCAAGTTGATAGGAAATATTTTGTGTCGGTCAGATGTTGCTAATTCCGGGTTAGTGTATACCAAAGGAAAGGTTTAAAAGCTATTTACTTATCCCATTGGGTCTACTCTTATCTGAATGCTTGACCATAAACAGCATTTACACTTGAAAGAACAGTGTTGAAAGAGAACATAATCATGGCGATTTTCTTACCCTAAATGGCGGGAAAACAAACAATGAAATCGACCTGTCACGACTACTCGATCAACCTTACAGCAAAACGCTCAGCGTTGAATGCCAAACGCAGAATCGAAGGGGCGTATTGATTAACAAATGTCGGAAAGTTGGTCCAGGGGTGGAGCCATTGCACGTGCTGATACGGGCTGATTCATTCTCCCTTATTACGTCACCTTACTGGTACAATGTTCTATAGAAATATTTGTGAAGTATTTAATTTAACAGATGGAGATCGATATTTATATATGTGTGAGAAATAGTGCCGAAGTTAAGACGTAATTTGAGAACGTTTCGTTAGGATGTAAATTACTACTTGACTTAAATGCTATTTTATACAAGTTATTATTATTACTTCTACAGCTTCAGGAAGGAAAATTGCAATGAACGTGATTTGTCCATATTTTTACTGGGATTATTCTGACATAAAATATTTGAAGTGAAAACACATAATTAAAGCAGCATACAAGTTTACGATTTAACATTCTCTCTTTAAATATATGCTTGGATTTCTGAATTTCCTTGGCATGAAGTAAAGCAATAATTATGGCTGAATTTACGTTGTGCCTTACTACACATTGCTTAATAGATATTGCACATTAATTCATATTTACTACATTGCGTCCTTCTAGTTCCCATAACTTTATACTTACCAGACATTAATTCATATTTAATACATTGTGTTTTTGTTTTGTTTGTAGTTATGCGCGAAGCTGCACAATGGGCTATCTGTGCTCTGCGCACCACGGGTATCGAGCCTCGGTTTCTAGTGTTGTTACTGCGCTGTGTCTTTCTATTTACTATCACGATATTTGCCGGACATTAGTTCATGTTTATTACGCGTCTCACATATTGATATTTACTACCCATCAATTCATATTTTTCCCGGGTATCTCCCAGTTTAGCACATATATTTATTTAACACATAATTATTTAATTATTACTTAATTGAATTAAGTAATTTTTATGTTGTATAACATAAGAATAACAATAATGGAAAGTATAGTATGGATATTCTTATCAATACATTTTAACCCTGATGCTATGGTATTTTTAATGTTTCATTCATTGCAATGGGATTTTGCATGCTTTGGGCACTTATCCACGCAGTCACATCTATTCAAAGACATAATTTAAATTCGCACTGACATAAAAAATTGGACCAACTTAATACTTGTATTTATAATGTTATTATTACAAACTTCTTTCATATGTATTACTGTAGACTAAATTATTCACTATGACATTTATACGCTGTAAATAGTTATTGTTGTTAAACTTCTGCGACGAGACGCACTGGAGTCTCTAAAGTCTGACAGAAACACCAAGTTTCGTGAGCACGAGCGTCTGAGGCTCCCCGGTGTTTAGCCTTTAAGCACTTTTGAGAAGAACCCTCGATAACAGCTCACTTGCCAAGAGTCATTTTTAGTGAAATATTTAGTTCTTAAAAGTTTGATTTCGACACACACGTACAGTGCAACTTTTTGTGATCAAAATCTAATGCTTTTAAAATGAAGTTTCAGGGATTTTGCGCTGAAAATGAAATAAGAATATTATGTGGCTTATTATTACGAGTACTTGTGGTGCCTAAATCGGTATTTTATGGTAGCTATGTGAGAGTTTTCTACTCTAATTACTTAAAATTAAAATCCTGGTCAATAGTAAGTTAATCCCAAATTAAACTAACATATAATGATGGTGGGTTAGAGGTAAGTTTCTGGACTTACAGTGCTCAAATCCCGGGTTTGATTCCCTGCAGTGGACGCAGCAGATAGCCCATTTCACTTTTGCTCTCAGACAAACAACATCTGTTCAAGGGAATATTAGTTACAAACAGAAAAGAAGGCAAAGACTGATTTGAAATCAAAAAATGAGTAACAATCGCTGAGTTTTCTTCATAATATGAAATAAATTAGTTTTTTCATAATGTGTAATGGAGTATTTTGGAAATAATATAAGCATGAGATCGAAAAAAGAAATCGGTTTTGTTTTTCATTACTGAAATGCATTGAAAAAAATACTAAATTGTTTGTTTGGTTTCATCATCTGATAAGGCTCTTACGGTTTTCAATTGAAGCGGTATAAGTTGCTTATGATTTAAGAAACGATATAGATATATTGAAGAAACTTGCAGTAATCAATTTTAGTTTCATTAAATTAGCCATGAACTATTTGTGTGTATATAATGTATCCATAAATCCTTGGTTTAAATGTGTTTCTTTGTATATGATACGTTTCGGTTTTCTTGGAACAAGTCACATGTTAATATAAATTACTGTTTACAAAACACGTTTTTATCCTTCTTCAAGAGCTATCGATCAATGCCGCTAGAGGTCGCCAACGTTGAAGATGTGATCTTTTTTTTAATATGTCTGTGATGTAGAAGCTCTAAAGCGGTTGACTCAGCTCGTGTAATCTAAGTATGTAAAAAAAATAAAAAAAACAGTTTAAACCGAGAAGAAAATCCAACCACATTCCACACGAATAACACAAAATACATCTGTTAAGGGATTTCATGTTTCTATCCCTCGTATTGTAGGTGATTGAATTCACTTGTTACGTGTAGATAAAAAAACACGTATTGCTTGGAAGGGCGTGCCTTACGTTAATGGAAAGTGATACTATAAATGATATATTATAGAAGAGCAAACTCCGTTTTGTTGTTTTGCGTGTGTGATTTACTTGCCAAAGCAGAGAACCAACCCCTGCGCGTGAAAGGAAACCGAACATGCCCCAGGAAAAATTGAAATTATTTTGATTCCGTTCATGATAGTTGTTAATCTACTTGACTGAAGAGAGAAAATGCCATATTAAATTAAAGAAAATAGAGTTTAATGAAAACAGATATATCTATTTATATATACTTTCAGGGTTGGGTTAAGGTTTAGTAAGGCCCTAGGGGTCCTAGGTGGCCTATGCGTTAATCAGGTACTGTATACTTTATTAGTACAGTGGTTGGTTGGTTGTTGTTAAACGTAAAGCTACATTTTGTCCACCCTAGGTATTGAAACTCAATTTTTATGTATCGTAAGCTTGCAAACTTACCTTTGAGCCACTGGGGGACGTTCAGTGGATTGACGGATGATGTAGGTATAAATATGTATTTGTTATAAATACATAGATACATGTGTGTATATTTTTGGATAATAACAATTAAATTAAATGGTTTGAAAAAATCATATTATTATTAATAAGTAAATAAACTTTACATCTAGGCTAATTTTAATATTCTGCAAACACAGCTCTATCTGTAAATTTCACAAAGATGGGTAAAGAGATACAGTGTCCACCTACAACTGTTTTACCAGTATACAGTATTCCATCTTATGTAATCTGTAAATATATCTGTGTAAGTTTTGAACAAAAAGTTTTGAAACTAAGGTAGTTAAAAATATTTTACTTTCCTGGATCTCTCTCTCTCTCTCTCTCTGCCTTAGCTATTATAAGCTCATTTATTGTTATTTTCACTACAGCAGTCTCTAAGGTTAGATACATTTATACAGGAATCCTACAGATTGTGAGCGAAGTTATTTTTTGTATGTAATAAATAAAGACATTTCTCTTGAATTTTCAACTAATTGGAACCTTATTTTGATTATTATCCCCATTTTTATTGAAAATTAGATTCGTTAACTGTTGCTATTGTTTATAAAATAAATACAGGATGTACGCAACAGTAGCATTATAATGTTTTGCTGAGAAATATTCAGTTTACGGCATCAGTTTTAACTTTCCAAACTTGGAATGTTTCAATATTTTAGGGAAATGTATTCCTATAAAAAAGAAGAAACCCCGATTCTCGATGCCACTGTACACTTACACTTGACTTGCACATTAAAATATATTACACTAGTTAATGCCACAGTACACTTACACTGACTTACACATTAGCGTGCAGTTCGCTAACTTAATTCTGTTGGGAATCATAAATTAAAAATTAGGTGAGTTTATTAAACATAAAAAATTAAAGCTGAGCCAATAATTTTAAAAGCTGAAAACACTGAGAGTTCTTCATCTCTCTCAGCTGCGAACTAGGGGCGCCAATCTCCCCCTCCCCCGTCTAGTCACATTATTTTTTCGTCTATGGTAGAGTAGTAGGTACGGTTATAAAGAAATATGATGGTTTGTGAGATTAAACAACCTACTTCCATGTCAACTGTAAATTATTATTTAGCAAGTTAGACGTTTGTTTTCGTAAAGCGTATGCAAGTGTATATAATGTAGATTTTTAGTGAAATTGGTATAATATGTAATTTAAACTGTATGTGATTTACGAACTAACTTGAAAGTGCTATTTAACCTGTTGTTTCACTTTCATTAGTGGAAAAGCCTAAATTGTATACGATGTAGGTTGAAAATCGCCTAGTTATTATCTAGCTGTGTTAGCAACCCACGCCTCGCGTGCTCGAGAAAGGGAACATTAATCATCCATTGTAAGTTTTATTAAAATTCACGGTAGTCATTCACCGAAAGAGTACTGGCTGTGACACATTTCGTGACTTTATAAACATAAAAATTCTAACGGCTTCTTCTACGTTGATTTCGAACGTGAAAAGTTACATATAATGACGTTTGGTTTCTTCGAAATTTAGTCAAGAGATGTATATTAATTTTCGTAGTAATACAAGCGTTCTTTCACAAAGAAATTAGCTGTTTCTTTGGGACAGACAGACGTGTCAGTCAGCAATGCCATTTGGTATAATTTTTTAAAAAAATTTAGGCTTTTCAAAACTTTTAGATTTGGAAGTGAAAACGTATTGCTATGTAGCATGATATTGGATTGTACTGTTGCTTTACATCACACACAGTAAAACTAGTACTTTATTGTCAGTTGCCTCTCCTGTCCCCTTTAATGTTGACACCTGGTGTCAATGACTTATCATCGTTTAATTCTCTTGAGAAGAGCTTCTCCAACCAAAACGGATCAGTAAAAAAGGTGATTCGTCAGTAAAAAAAAAGTTTAAGCGACCTGTTTTGGAGCCACGATAACGCTGAAGAGCTACATATACGAATATATGGGTTTAGGTATATTTATAACAATACTTGAATATAAGTATTTAAAACAAGGCTTGATTAATTGTTTTGTTAATTATTCGCTTTGCTAAAGCCCATCGATGGTTTAATCGAAATTGATCCAATCCACAGAACAGAGTCGAAGTATATGACAGATAGATCAAGCCGTTTAAAGTAATTTCTTTACACATAGATCAAGCCGTTTAAAGTAATTTATTTACACATAGATCAAGCCGTTTAAAGTAATTTCTTTACAGATAGATCAAGCTGTTTAAAGTAATTTCTTTACAGATAGATTAAGCTGTTTAAAGTAATTTTTCTACTAGAAAACAGCAAAGAAGGAAGTGTCATAATATCGAAAATGTTTAGTTTTTTGTATAATTAATTAAAACATTGCATTCCAAGAAACATAAAAAAGATCAAAATCAGCCTTAACGATCTCTGCACTAAACGTTTGATATCGTCTCTAACACACACACTAATTCATTGTACTCTGTTTAGGTTTTTTTTTGTTTGCTGTCGAATTGATAAATATTTGCGTTGTAATATTTCTTATTTTCACTTAATAAAATACTCAGTTTGTATTCTCGTATGCGCTTCGTTTATATAAGAAAAAAAAAAGCATTCAGGCCACGTTGAAATGGTAATCGCCTGACGTTTGATGTACGAATCCCTGTGTAAGGTGATTATACTGGCATATGATAAATACTGAAGCGCTGAGGATAGAACTTAGTTAAATAATAGAACATTGCTGAGGATAGAACTTAGTTAAATAATAGAACATTGCTGAGGATAGAACTTAGTTAAATAATAGAACATTGCTGAGGATAGAACTTAGTTAAATAACAGAACATTGCTGAGGATAGAACTTAGTTAAATAACAGAACATTGCTGAGGATAGAACTTAGTTAAATAACAGAACATTGCTGAGGATAGAACTTATTTAAAAACAGTACATTGCTGAAGACAGAACTTAGTTAAATAACAGAACATTGCTGAGGATAGAACTTAGTTAAATAACAGTACATTTAAAGGCTTAAAGAGCTGTATTTATAAAACAGAAGAAGCATCATGTGCAGCTTTTAATTCTCAACATTTGATTTTGACAATGTAATATGTTCAATCTTTCTGAGACATGCGCCGAAAGCAAGAACACAGCATTATATTTAATTAATTAATATGCAACTATTTTGGAATATTCACCTGTTACCTCTTTTGAATTTCTGTCTTACAAACTAAAAAGCAAGGCATTACAAATTTGTCACAAAGAACACTTGGTACCTATATTTAGACATTAGTTATTATTTTTATTTACATTGGAACTTAATTTTGAATTACATAATATAAACTTTAACTAAAATTAGAAATGTTCAAAGTTTTGTATTATGTTATATTATATTTAGTTCTTAGATCAATGAAGGTGGGATATTCCTCTCTCTATAACGCAAAAACAAACAACAATCCTTTAAAAACGAAAGTTTTATACTGAACCACAGACGGTAATATTTTTTTGTCAATAAGCACGAGAATGCACACTTGACTAACTGTTCAGTGCCTTCCATAGGAATCGAACCTCTAAGCGACCATCTAATCTTTCAACATTACAGAAGTATTACAAAGGAAACTATTTCTACTGGTAATTATGCATCATAGATCAAAGAACCAGAACCTACGCCTGATGGGAACTGGTTTATAGGCGCCTAGCACATAGGACAGAAGGGGCGTATGTCCATCCCTTTTTTTCAAGTTAATGTACGTACACTGTTATTAACAACTATGTCAAACTGACTTAGTTTTTATTACTCCTCCCCCATTTTCCAACAGCAGTAATGGACTGGTTAACACCTGTTTTAAAGCTGACATATACTACATGACACGTCTTATTGTGTATGTTTCAGGAATTGCTTCATTTAATACCTATTACTACCACGTTTTCTGGGGACCATACCTACTGAACCTTATAGAAATATCATATTCAGATCTTATGAGCAGTGGCTCTGATGTTTATCAATTGATCATATAATAAGATATCGTCAGTCGAAATCTATAGCATTTTCTTTATGTGACCAAACTAGACTCTTCAGAAACCTAGTTTTATACATTGCGTAGCAGAAACAATTATAACATCAGCTGAACATATATTATTTCCGTATAATGAGCATGCGTACTAGCACCTAGGCAGATCGAACCAAACGTGTAGATCGACATTTTATTCGTTTACATAACCTACCAAGTCCTAATATTAATAGTTATTTACACATGGATTCATGGAAAGAAGGTATGCCTGAAATATTCTTGAAAAGCATGTTGCTAAATCTTTTTTCTAGATTCAAAGTTCATGAGCTAATCTTGAGTTAGTTAATAAGCATATTCGCAAAGCAAAAATATAATACCTTCTCTCATTCTATTATTTACTAAATATTCCTATAGGCAGTTGAACTGCTTATATATTCGTTATCAGAAATCAAGTTTTTAAGGGTTTTAATTGAAACTAAATTATACCTGAGAGGCTAGAAAGTTCCAATAAAATTTCTATTATTTGAACAAAGTTATATTAACATATTTTTGTTTGTTGTCATGTTGGTAAGCGAACACCACTACTTCCGAAACTTCCCATAACAAGGTTCAAAGGATTCTAATGAAATCAAAAGATAGGAAAATAAATGTATTATACTAGCGAGGGCTTGGTTGAACTGTTGGATAAAGGGATAGCGAGCAAAAGAGATTATTTTGATAGTATTTCGTCTTATACGATGACTAGTATAATGGAATAAGCTTTGGAGTAATTCAGGGTTGACGGTAGGCTCACAATAGGCTATTTACGGTTGCGTGCCCTGTACGCTGATGTGCTCACTTTGAAAATGAAATTGTAGACTTTTCTGTCCGAAGTAGTTAGTGAAGCGATCAACGTAGCATTCAGGCGGAAAGTGATGTAAGCGCAAACGCCATATATTATATACATATATACAGGATAAGTCTGCTACATGTGGTTTTAAAGGTACAGCTGAATGCTTATTTAGATCAACTCACCTTCGATGGACAAACGAATATCTCTCACTGCAAGTTTTAGTAAAGTAAACGATTATTAGCATTGCGATATATGTGTATATATACATGTAAGTATTTATACAGCTGTGAGTCATCCCTGCATATCCAGTTGTAGCATTTGATTAACATTGTTACATAAGTCAAATACTTTATAGAATGCTCGTTGTGGATATATTGGTACATAAGTCAATTGCTTTACAAGAATGCTTCCTTGTTAATACATTGTTACAGATGTCAAATACTATATTACAATGTTCATTGTTAATACATATGTCAAATTCTAAACTAGAATGTTTCGTTTTTAATGCATTGCCACATATATCGGATATTATATTACAATTTTGGTTGTTGATACATTGTCATATATTTCAAATATTGTACTAAAATGTATAGTTTTTAATACATTACCACATATGTCAAATATTATTCTAGAATGTTTCGTTATTAATACAGTTTATGTTCGCGGATGTTTTGATCTCTTGATTTCTCCGTCTGCATTTCTATTTCTCGGTCTTGCTGTCTGTCTGTTTCCCTGATTGTCCGATTGTGAGTGCTTTAACATGACTAGTGATTATTCATTTTCTACTAAACAGTCATAATTTCATACATTATATTTGAATTCTGTCCCAGTAATAATTTTATCTAACCCTTTTTAGTTACATTGCATAATATTAAATTTAATGTTTTAATAAAATGTATAAAAATATTTTTAGTATGTTTATTTCTTTGTATTTATTTAACTACTTCACTTTCTCTCTGTTCGATTTTTTAAATATTTGTCTTTGTAATTATTTAGACGTTTATTTACCTACCAAAGTATACAAATGTACAACAAACAAATTATTCAAAACAAGATCTTTAGTTCGATTGCCTTGTTTATTGGCGGCTAAGATAAAAGAGTAATAAGTTTTTGTTGGATTTTACAAGTTTTATATCTATCGACCAACCTTATCTGTGTTTCAGATCTACCTGTATATTTGTCTCTTTTATTTTAGGTTAAATATATTACAACTACGGGAATAGTATCGGTCGTATAATTAGATAAGGAATAACGTACTCATAAGTACAGTAAGGCTAATTGCCTTAAACTAATTTGACTTTTTAATTTTATAAACAAAGAATTGGATATTTTCTAAGGCTGAGACTAAAGGAATGTAATGACTTATTTTGGCTTAGCAGCAGTTATATCTTAACATTATAAAATAGAAAACGTCATACTCAAGTCGATGGATTAATTATCGAAAAAAAGACGCAACAAGTAAAGAAAATTTATGGCGAAGGCAAAGTTTAAAACTAAGAATTTGTGGTTCATAAAAGAGAGGAGATTTAAAACTATTTAAAAATCATGGAATGAAAAAAGGTAAGGCAAACAATACACTCATATTATATATATGTAAAACAATTCATATATTTTGATATATTCATGAGTGTGAACAATAACCCTATACGTTATTTTGGCTATTGAATGTCAACAATAACCCTGTAGGTTATTTTGGCTATTGAATGTCAAAAATAACCCTGTAGATTATTTTTGGCTATTGAATGTCAACAATAACCCTGTAGGTTATTTTGGCTATTGAATGTCAACAATAACCCTGTAGATTATTTTGGCTATTGAATGTCAACAATAACCCAGTAGGCTACTCTGGCTATTGAATGTCAACAATAACCCAGTAGGCTACTGTAGCTATTGAATGTCAACAATAACCCAGTAGGCTACTTTGGTCACCCGATGCTGCCTGTTCTTCTGAGTAAATAGTTAAGTGGTCATTGCTGTATTTTCTGTGTTCCGGTGTGTCTGGGGAAGACAGCCGAGCAGGTGCACGTGGTTTTAGCAAAAATGCATTGTATAAATAAAAAATTAATAACTGTTGCTTTCTTTTTGTTTTGTGTTCTGAGCTGTATACCAACTTACTGTGTAAACAACACAGATAATGATTGTATTGCGTGATATTTGAAAGCTTTGGTTTATATAGGCTAACTAACATTTTCACGTTAATTAATTTGATTACTAATTATATCACATATACACGAAATATCATGAAGTTGTTCATGTTTTTGTTATTCCTTCGAATTTTTTTCTTCGTGAGTGCGAGAGGGAAAGAGGAAAGAAAAATTTAGTTTGTGCTGCTGGAGGGTGAATATAAGTGTGGTATTTCTGGATGGCAAGTTTAATATTTCTGCCCCTTGATAACAGGTGTATAGATTATACTGGTGGAGAGTGAGTATATATTTGAGATAATGGATTGTGGGACAAGAATAAATTCCCAGTTGCGTTGTTCTACAATGAAAAAACACTAGACAAGGCATTCATTTATATCAATCTGGAAAAATAGATAATGGATAAAAACACACAATCTTTTCCTTGGCCTGCAGCAAACAGATACTGTACAATAGCAACTACAATATTTTCTGATTTCAAACAAACAAATACTTAAAAAAACATTATGTCATTTTCACATAATTATAACGAGCAGACATTTGGAAACAACACTAACATTTTCACTGACTTGAAACAAACAAATAATGGACAAAAAACACACAACCACTTTCACCAGACTGTAAGAGATACTACAAAAAAAAACGACTGATTTCGAATAAACAGGTACTGGAAAACTACTTATTTTGAACGCTTTCTATTTAAGTACTTGAAGTATTTTTATGCTAATTAACTTGTATTTATTTTCTACACACACGAAACGACACATTTTACTCAGTTAAGAACCCAAGTACAGCATCAACTCGTGATACTGCTGTAACTGACAGAATGAAAGACAGCACCTGGAAAGTGTGTCGTGGTGTGAGAGAGAATAGAAAGTTTGAATGATTTAAGGTGGGTGGGAATGTACCCATTAAGAACAAGTAATCTTCCCATAAGTTGTAGTTATCTTTGCAGTAACATTGTCATTACAGTTTTATAGCGTGGCTATTATCGTTTGCTCTCTAAAATTAGTTTTGCGTGCGTGTTTGCTTTTGATATTTCAGAAGCTTTCTGGGTGAGTCTTTTTCTGTCTGTTACTATTTTTTTTTTAATATGATGGTTTCTAAAAAGGACAGAAAATAATGATAGCCTCAGGAATGAACGACTTGAAACCCTATCAATATATCTATAATAAGTTAGGACTTATAAGAGAAAAAACTTGAGTGTTAAGGTGTAGAACAGTAAAACTTGGAAATGTTGGCTCTCAGAAATGTTATGATTAAGAGAAATAAAATGCACCAAATTATTATTTCCTATGTATTAATGTACGAAACTAAAATAAGAAAAATATTTACACCTCTCTTGTAGAATTTGCTAGTTCATTTAAATATTTCATGAAAAAAAGTTGATGCATTTGAAAGAGTGTGTTACCATGGCTCAGTGGCAAGCGTATGTACTTTTAACTCTAAAAATTGTTGTTCGATACCCGGGAACAACGCAGATAGTCATTGTACAGCTTTGCGTTTAACATAAACTAACAAGGAATTTATAAGACTAAAACTATTATCACGGTTGTTTAAAAATATGTAAAATTATAGGTTGTAACAGATCCCTTAAAACTCATGTTCCGTATAATTTTCTTTGGAACTTCTAGTCTATCTTGGTATGCTTTGAGTTTTTTTCACTAGAGGTGCTGTAAGTCTGAGCATATACAACAATTCTTTCACTTGGCAAATGCAGTATTGTAGTGTTTATACATTGTTTTGATAAAATTGAATTAATTCACACGACTGTATGACATCTTAAATGAATAATTTGTTACTAAGTAGTCAGATGTGAAAACTATTTCAAAATTAAGACATAAGACATCAGCGTTAACATGATATTTTAGTCAATATAAAATTATAACAGGATGAGCATATTATTAGCTTCATTATATATTTATTTTTCTTTTACATGGATTACTAGAATTAACATTTCATTCTCTTTTTACATAAAGTATCTTCTTCCGAGTCTATAAACACGTGTGAAACATGAGGGGTGACCTCTGATGTAGAATTATAGCTTTCCTAAAGACCAGAACCCAGGCTATTTCAATATGCTCAGTTGTCACATACGAGTTTAACTGCGTTGTTTGTTGTTTCTAGTTTATTGAATGGTCGAAATAAATGTATTATATTGTGAGTTTTCATAAAATAAATCAATGAAATATTCTAGTAAATAGCATAACATGTTTCAACACTTCTTATAAAAGAAGGTTGTTAAGCTATAAGGTATGCACCTATTGGCATACCACTTTATGTCTGGTAATGTATAGACAGTTATGTTTTAAAAATAAATAGCATAGAAAAGCATTACGAGTCATCTAAATTGCCATTGTAGTGTTAATATTGAACCATTTTATATTTTGAATGTTATTTTAAATGTGGATAAAAAATCAATCTAATTAATTGGTTTTAACAAATTACATTTTATACATTTATTACAGCATAGCTGTTCTTTGCTAAATGTTAATTTTTTAACTTTTAATAGTACTCTGTTAATTATTTATTTCTAATAAAGTATGTCTATACAGTGGCATATCTCATATAACTTCACACCTTATTTCTTTGGTGCAAGTTACAGGATCTTCTTTCCACACTGCTTTCGTTAATCAGGGCGTTTATTTCGAAAATGTGTTATTTTTCCGGAAATATTTACACAGAAAAGTACTTAAAAGTTTACAATGAAAAAAAAAAATTGTGATGTGATAGAATATATAATCATTTTTCCTTTTGAGAGATTTCAAGTATTTCTTTGTATTTTCTTATTTTATCACTTCGTCGCTGCACTTACTTGTTACGCGAGTTATTTATGAAGTGATCTCGAACAGGCGCGAGGACCTACTGATAGTTGCTTTAACGTCAGTAAATATGTTGAGGTTATTTGTTGAACTACGTGTTCATTTATAACATATTCGTTATTTTGTATTTCGACCTGTATTTATACGAGTTCATTGAAACACGTAGAACTGTAGTTTATCCGTTTAATGAAATGATTGGAAGAATATTTTCTTTTATTTACCATTTCACACTATCAAATATTGTCGGGTTAAAAATATAATTTATTTATCAATGTTGATTGGTAAAAGGAAAAGAAAACAGTGAAACGTCTGAAGATAGTTTTCGCTGGGATGTTGTAGTGGTACCCTTAGTTTTCTCTGGATCTATATATGATATTGTTTTCCTTATGCTATATACTTGTAGTTGTTATACTTTCATGTTATGAGAACGATCTACAAACTTGTATTTCGTAAATGACAAGATGGTGGTCAAAAATAGCAAATAAAACGGTCCAGTATTGTATTTATCAAGTAGCTAAAATCTTATACTTAATAATTTATCATAAATTTTTATCTATTGAATGACAAGAAAGTGAACAACGACAACAAAGCTTTATCAAGCAACTGAAACGTTAAACTTAATAATTTATCATGTTAAATCGTTCATTCTTTAAAAGGTAACTACGAATTTTCAGTATCCTAGCTATCATGAATGGCGCTCCCGAAGGGGAGAAGGGTCGTTGTACGAACCCCACCTTCCCTTTTTCCATGAATCATACCTTCTCCGTTGCCCAAATTGATGCTTAAATCAATAAATGTGTCTTCAATAAACAGAGTGACACCTAGCGAGTGGAAGCGCAATGCATGATAATTTTGTTTATGGATTGTTTCAATTCAACACATGCACAATACTACTGGGTTTAAGGGAGCATCTGTTGAACACTTGTAAACTGCAGACATAGAGAAAAGGACGTGAAAATTTATGACTCATTTATAACATTGCAGTAATATTTTAACTTGTGTAACCGCTGTTACATAAGAAATTTTTAACTAGATGCCTAAACTTCCACAATAGATCTAACGCATCATTTCAAGGCAGCGGTATATACAATCACCCTAAATAACTGGAGTATAGTTTTCAGTGATTTTATCTTGTACAATAAAGAATAGTTTTCATCCAAGTAGCCCCCCCAGTGGCACAGCGGTATGTCTGCGCACTTACAATTCTAGAATTCTGGTTTCGATACCCGTGGTGGGCAGAGCACAGATAGCTCATTGTGTAGCTTTGTGTTTAACTACAAATAAATAAACAAACAAATCATCCAAGAAAATATTAAAGCCCATTTTTAGAGCCATATTGGTAGCAATAGCCTTTACATATGAGTAATTTAATTAAAGTTTGAGTAAAAAAATTATGAAATTTGCACATTACTCTGTAAAACCGGGCATGCTTTCACTCTAGCCCCACAGTGGCACAGCAGTATGTCTGCGGAGTTACAACGCTAGAAACCGAGTTTCGATACCCATGGTAGGCAGAGCACAGATAGCCTATTGTGTAGCTTTGTGCTTAACTTCAAAACAAACAAACAAACAAATGCTTTCACTCAAAATTTAAAAGGGCTATACATATGGAACGTGTTGTATACAACAGAGTAGGGATTTTTAGTTTTCCTCTGTACTTATGTATAAATGTACGTACATGTGATGCATGAAACCAGGTGCTGTTTCGGGTACTGTATGTAGTGTGCTCAGAAACTTGCTTGCTTGTTTGAAGTTAAGCACAAAGCAACACAATGGGCTATCTGTGCTTTGCCCACCACGGGTATCTAAACCCAGTTTCTAATGTTGCAAGTCCGCAGAAATGCCGCTGTGTCACTGGGGGGCTCAAAAACATGTCATACACAGCTGTACATATGTTACGATACCAAATATTTTCATTCCTGGATCCATTAAGAACTGCAAATCGGAAAATTTTCAAAGCCGTACCACAATACCAGAACATCGTGACCGTTTCCGCTTACCCAATGCAAATATTGATTTGTAATGCTTATGAAACTTAATGAGATAATATAACTTTGATCACTCAATATATATTACTTCTGTCAAGCAATATGACATATAATGTAATAAAGTTTAAAAACAAATGTGATTCAGTAAGCTAGCTGGTAAAAGCAGAAACTTGCAAAGTTATATCTGCAGTCTTGTCTTCAATCAATAAGTATTGTTTGGATTTTCCTTTCTAAAAATACAGAGTTGCAAGAAGCATGTTACAAGAACTTGTATTTACATCTTTTCATTGTTCAATAAATTTGAAATGCTGTTGCTTCAGGGAGCGGGATTCGCTCTTGGGACTTTCACTTTTGGGCGCTGCTCCCGGCGGCCCTTGAACCTCCGGACTGCTATGATTGACCTCTCTCCCTGCTAAAAATCTGAGAATGCCCCTGATCATAGTTTATATAATGTAACTGTTAACTTTAATAACGTTTTTTTACAGTAAGTTAAACTACGTGGTAGCCTTCAATATCTCGGAAACTAAGACGATACTTAATGTCCAATTGTTAGAATGACTCGACTGCTAGAGTGCATATTAGTTAAGTCATGATAAAGTGCACAGCTCTATAAAACAAATAAAACTCCATATTTAAGTAGCAAACATATTTTTCTTGGTACCATATGACTTATATATCACAAAAATCTGCCACGAAAAGAGCATTTTATGTGTGCGTGGCACAATGAATTTACTTACCAGCAGTTGGTTTGTCTTTAGCACGTGATTTAGTAAAGTTTGTAATGCAGTTGTTACACGTATACTCTCACATACGAACATAACCGAATTACAAGATGCTAATGTCAAAGGTCTGGCTTTTATCAGGTAGCAGATGAACATTCTGTAGACAGGAGAGGCTGAAAAGTTGAGTGTTGTGTAGTATATTTGCTCTCATGGCAAACAAATACTTAGAAAATAAGCATCTACAAAATGCTTGCTTCCGTTTCTGTAATAGAAAACTATATTAAACATAATTTTACAAGAAGCCATTCTTTGATGAAAGTTAACAGCAGAAAAATTTTATATGACAGATAATATTATTATCTTAAAACTAATTTGACTTTTTATTCTCTAGAAATATCTCGGTTGTGTCTTCCTATTTAGTTGTACGTTTCAGACTGTTATTTCCAAAGTTCTACCTATCTCACTCAGCCTGCTTATCTATGTGTGTTTCTCTAGCTATTCACCTATTACTGTGGCTATCTGACTAAATATTTAGTTGTTGTTTTTTCTCTTTAGAAGATTTCTTGTACGTATGCAATCGTTTAGTTCTGTACCAATAATATATATATATATATATGGATAACCTTTTCTATGTGCAAGGTCAACATTTGATATACACGTTTAGACCTGTGACATGACTACGTAGGAAAGGGTGAGGGTTAATGGAAGGGGACTTAATTCACAGAGCCCTGGAACGGCAAAAGCTAATGCAGGAAATATATATTTAGGTTTAAGTAAAATTTCAGAGTCAGGTCTACCAGGGGATCGCCTTACACTGATATTTATTTTTTGTTTGTATGAAAATGCAATGTTTGTGCAATAGAACTAACTATAAGTAAAAAGATATGGGTAAGAGGAATTCGGTATTTCAGTCTCAATATCTAGTTGCCCTTTTTTTTCTGTTCCAGTACATTTAATATGTATTTAGCTTTTTTTTTTCTCTCAATGAAGGTTTTCTCTTGTACTTATTTCTATGTCGCTCTTTCTATCTCTGTACAAGTCTTTCTGAGTCTGTCTTGATTGCTCCATCTTCGTGTTATTCTGTCTAATATTTACCTAAGTTGCTCTATATCCCTGTGTTCTTGTCTGATACTTATCCAAATAACTCTTCTGTGTGTCTGTCTGTTTGGTGTTTATTTAGGTCGATTTCTTCATATTTATCTGCTTGATGTTTATCTAGGTAGTTCTTTGTGTTTGTTGGCCTGTTGTAGCTCACTTCTGATACCATTTTGTTGTAGATTGCTTCTACTTACTTCTATCAGGAATTGACTCATACTAGTGAAAACATAACAAACTGCTGTTCATCACTATAATCAATAACACATAGATTTAGAACTAAGTTTTGTTTCTTACTGGTAACATATTATTTTTCTTCCTTCGTTTTTCATTCGGTTTTTTCGTTCTCTCTCACATTTCCTGACCTTTTTCTTTTTTAAGTGGAACTCCTGTCTTTTGTATTCCTTTCTTAATTCTACGTTAAACACACCTGTTTCTTTTATATCAGATTACAACGTCTCATAATCATAAGGGGTCCAGTAATCTGTACAGCAGCTGAAAAATAAAGGGAGCTGCTCAATTTAATAACTTAGAGTGCTGTAATTCCCTAATACCTTAGAGGCTGACTAGATGGCTTAGGCTTTCTCATCTCTTCCAACTCCAACCGATGTTTCTTAAACCTAACTTCATAACAGGTCTAATGTTTAACAAAATAGTTCTTATGTTTCTCTGCCTGATGTTTACTAAGATAGTTCTTTGTGTTTGTTAGTCTGATGTTAACGCAGGTAGTTCTTTACGTTTGTCAAGCTGATGTTTTCCTAGGTAGTGCTTTATATTTCTCTGCCTGGTGTGTTTATTATATAGGCAGTTGTTTGTGTTTGACGATCTGATGTTTACTTAGGTAGTACTTTATGTTTCTCTGCTTGATGTTTACCTAAGCAGTTCTTGGTGTTTTTCTGCTTGATGCTTACCTAGGCAGTTCTTTATGTTTCCCTGCTTGGTGTTTATCAAGGTAGTTCGTTATGCTTCTCTGCTTAATGTTTTCATAGGTAATTTTTTGTAATTGATGGTCTGATGTTTGACTAGGTTCCTTTTGTATGTGTCGTCTAATGATTGCCTAGGTAGCTCTATCTATGTGCCAGTTAGTCTGATGTCTTCGCATAGCTTTCTAGTAACTCCCACATTACCAAGATTTATGATTTTTTTTACAACAGTCAGTTTGTTATTCAAGTATGTTTCTATGTAGAACACGACCAAACCCAATAATTACTATTCAAGCCCATGTCCTCTCTTGTCACGCATTCTTACAATATTCATGTCCTTCCTGTTCTGAATGCTCACGGTCCCCATTCATATTTTGTCCCATATATAATGTTAGTCCAACCGTAACCTGGCTATGTTCTCATAGCTAACTAACGGTGTGCCGATCTGTGCTTCTTGTAAAAACTGTGGTAACCCCGATCTGTGTAAAACACGTTTTCTTTCAGTCAGACACAGATAAATACTGCCTTACAGCGTTACTGTAATTATAAAGAATTTAAACCTAACGATTTTACATAAACAGTATTCTTATTTCCTATAGAGTCATTTGTAAAGGTTGTAGCAGTGCTTTCTCCTGGCACATGTAATCATATGATGTTCATCTATTTCTATGCCGACGTGCTGGTTTAAGGGTTTCCAGCATGGTAATGTGTGATGTTCACACTATTTAAAATCAACTGATATTCTTTGTATCGTTTAAAAATGCACTCATATAAGTTTAACGTCCGCTAAATATTTTAAAGAGCTCGAACTTAAATCGGAAACAGTATAAATCAGTTATTTTGAAAATATTGGCAAAGTGATTTTCTTAAATGTATATTCCCATATGCTCATTTAATGAGTTCCTTTTTTGCTAAACCATAACAACAAAACGTAATCAAGAGCTAAATATTTTTTCACGTCGAATATGATGCCAGTATTTTGTTTTTTAATGTATGTTTATTTGAACATAGACACATTAAGTTATGTGCAATAAATCCTCTTTCGCGATGTGAATTTGTTGCTACGTTCCTACAGAGATATGAGTCTATTTCTTGGATACACCTAAAAGATAGCTTATTACCTCTTGAATGTGTGGATATAAAGTACTCCCGTTGAAACGTTGGGCAAAAATACTTGGAATTCGAAAAAGTATTTTCAAGAGAAATTTACTTTAAAAACCTTTCAAATTAGAAAGAACATATTTGTTTTAATAGAGATTGCATGAAAATAGAGGCTAACTACGCAGGAACACAAATCTGTTCGCCATAAACATACGATAAATATATTCTCTAATCATCAAATAACGAAGTAACCTCCATTCAAGATCATATTCTTTGATGTAAACCAAACTAACATCATACTCAGAATGTTAACCAAAACAACAACAACAACAACAAAAAAAACGGTTATTTCGTGGAAAATATTTAAAGTTACAATGTATGTCCAAGGTGTGTTAAAACTGTTATTAATTTAAAATGTGGTTTGTTATGAACTTCGCGCAAAGCTACACGAGGGCTATTTGCGCTATCCGTCCCTAATTTAGCAGTGTAATAATAGTGGGATAGACCATCACATTATAACGACCCCACGATTGAAAGGACAAGCACGTTTAGTGTGACGGGGATTCGAACCCGCGACCCGCAGATTGTGAGTCGAGCGCCCTAACCACCTGGCCATGCCGGGCCTTTTGAAATGCGACAAAGTATAATACTTTATATACTTTTAAAACTAAGAAAACAAAAGATTCTTTCAAGGGTTTCATCAGCATGTAACGATTCTCATATAACACTGAGCAGTCAGAACTTGTTACAAAAAAAAAAAACTCTCCAGCACATGTTTCCGTTATATATATATATAATAAAACAAAAATATTTTACTTTCTTAAATAAACCGGGCGTATTTTAATATCCTAATTTTTCTTCTAATATTTTAATTATTTTAGATTTATCATCATTATTATTAGATAGACTTATTATTAATTGCCGTTTGTATTACTAGTATTTAATTTTCATACCAGGATACGTCATAAGATGGGTAAATCTAGCAAAAACAACTGAGCTGCTATCAGCAAATATTGACCAATCCAAGTTCTTGTGGTGTTCGACTAAATATGCCTTTAGTAACCGACGGCATTTATGACAAAACAACTGTTTAGTTTAATATTTTTTTATGTACGTGTTTTTCTTTTCATCTAATGAAAATCATATCAAGTATAGTGTGATGATTAAATTTTATTGATTGTTTAAGAGTAAAAAAGAATTAGCTTCTTTCAGTTACTTTATGTCGACCAATGTGAAGATAATTGAGCGTTAACTTTACTACTGTATAGGGCAAACTGAGCTAAGCGTATTCAAATAATTTCTCAAGGCTAAGAACATCAAGTATACGTGCTTGAAATAATTTATAATATGTGCAAACTATGCTAGTGTTAATTATGCTTAACAGTGACGTCAAAACTTCTACTTATACATACATTTATTCGTGAAATAACGTTACGTGTTTGACGTTGGACACATACGTAACAGCATAAAATCTTACGAAGATAGAAAAAGCATGCGACAGAATACCTTCACTGCGGATACATCAGATTGAAAAGCCTACAACTGTGTTAAATTAACAAACTAAAATAAGACCTGATTATTATGTTGATGTTTTTATGGTCTCAAACATAAAAACCTGAATTGGAAAATTATAAATGTGTTAGCAAATCAGGTGGATTTATATATTTAACTTAATTTAAGCCTGAGCTTAGAGGGTTTTGTAATTTTTCCTTGTACGATTGGTTAAATTAATTCTCTATTATAATCCAGATTAACATTGTAATCACACATGACTGATTGAACACTTGGAAGACACGTGATTTGTGAACGTGTGAGTTACTCTTCATTTGTTGTTTTTGATCTCGTTTTAGTGGCTTTTTAGACGCTATCAAAAGCTGTCTGGTTAACAACAAATTATTTATACGCTATTTCTACGACTTATCATCTTACTAGCTAACGTACCGTTCAACTCATAAGGAAGACATGGGTTTCCTCAGAGATTGACATAGGTAGCTCAGGACCAAAAGCTGACCCTCTTATGTTATTCTTTTGGGGTGCTCTAAGGGTGCCTTCAAAGTTTGTTAGAGATTAATAGAATAGCATGAAAAAACCGTAGGGATGGTACAGGTGGGTTAGATTTGAAATTTGCCCACTCCCCTTTTCGTGAAAGGTGAATACACAGGCAGACAGGGGCCCCCTGGTTAATTGCATGGGGAGTCCAATCCGAAGGCCATCCTTTATGTCATCCCTCGGGGTACTTCAAGTGTACCTTTGAAGTGTGGTAGAGATGGATAGAATAGAAGTGTTCCCGAGGGTGACATAAGGATCAGATACGAACGCTGCTCCCCGCTGTGTCACTCCGGGGGAGCTCTAAGGGTGCATGCCAAGTTTGGTGGAGATCGGTCTAAAGGTATAGGCGAAAAAAAGTGAACACACAGACGATAATTCTAGTTTATATGTATAGATTATTCTTGGTGATCTTAACGATGTTATGATGAGTTTGTTTTGTAAGTATGGGCTAACTGCTTACAGAACTACAGCCGCTTCTCTCAAAGATTATTTTGTGGATAGACAGTTATATATATATATAGAATATTGCCTTGTGAGGGATTAGAGAACTGTTATAAAGATAATATTTGTACTACAAACAGAGTTAGTTAGGTCTAACAAAAAGTTAATCCCAACATTTACTGAAGAAGTGTGTCATTTTGTAGTTTGTCCCAGATACAACACCAACTACATTCAATACATTTTAATCGTTGTTTTCGATTCACTGTATTTATGATAAATAAAGCTATTACAACTTGTCTATCAAGTATACACAGCTCAGGGTAAAGATTCATTATGTACATGGAACATTAGTAGGCAGCTGTTGATAAAGATTAAAACGCCATCTGGCATAAAAATGTTTGGCTCTGTTTTCATGTTACCATCATCTGGTTCAGTGTGTCATAATTAAATTTTTAATTATGTTTCCCGCTCTCTCAGGATTTCATATAAGGTTGTCCAATGTTTCACGTTTTAGGCTGATAATCTCGTACCACACAGTTTTCATGAATGGCGGAAACACATGTGTTTCAAATGTTATCTGTTCCTTATCGTTTATAAAGAACGAGGGGGGGCAATCCATCCTGTTTCAATAAATTGCTATACTCAAATTACATCAATTTTAGAATAGAAAACCGATACTACTGCTTGTCTTCTGATGAATAAACGAAATTATTTCAATGAATTATAAACTAAGAATTCAAGTACAACGTGTGTTTAATAGGCTACCTGAATGTGCACTGTAAAGAGAAGGACAAATAGAGGTGGAAAATTTGAGTACGCATACAAACATATTTACATTGTCTTTGTGTGAACCATTTACTATTTGCACACTCGAAAGTAAAAAATTGACATCTTGAACTTTTTTTCTGCTGCAGTTCTGAAGTAATAATACGTTTTTTATTTCTCCTCTCTTTTTTTTAATCCGTTTTATTTACGTTTTATCTTTTCAACTTAATACTCTTTTTTATGTATTTTCTTTCTTAGTTTACCACCACAGACTGTGGACTTACGAGGCTAGAAACCTGGTTTCGTGGTGGGCAGAGCACAGATAGCTTGATTTCAAACAAACTTTCTTTGTTTAATCTTCCATATATAAATTTTAGGTGATAATTCATCAAAATACTATCCGTATCAGATCTTTTCATTCATGAAATGAATATTTTCTTCTAAGCCTATACCAAAGACTGCATAATAAAAACGAATAACGCTGATTTGTATTCCAAACAGATTGTTCATTGGTTAGAGGAAAATGAACAAACCACTGAAAAGTAAAAATGTTCATTTAGAAATGAACTAAAAACAAGAAATTGTTATTAATATGTAAAAGTTTATTTTAATTTCAGCTCATTTTTTGTTTATGAGAACAGGAAGTCGATTAAGTTATGTTTCACGATTTGTGTATACGTGATGATTAGACCGGTTATTGCTAGCGTTACGTTCTCTTAATTGTCAATCTGTATTTATTTTTGCTTACGAACATTTAATTAAATTCTTTTGGATGATAGATAAGATGGAAATATTTTAAGAAACTGTAAAAGAGATATAAGTTAAAGTTTAAATTTGGTGTTCTACATTTCTCAAATATCACATTTGCGAAACGTCGATAATCTATTTAGATTTGTAATTCTATTCAACATTTCCCAAACGTTGAACACCTACTGTAATTTCTAACTTACACCCAGATATTTTACATGAGTTTTGTCTGGATGATTATTTTACCATAATTAAAATCATCCTTCTTTTATGAATTTCAAATAACAACTACATTCGAGGAGCGATTGATTGTTGCAAAGCACGAAGCTACACCATGGGCTATTTGTGCTCTGCCCACCGCGGGCATCGAAACCCGATTTTGAGTTTTATAAGCCCATTGACTTACTGCTGAAACCCCGGGTATCTTTTAATTATTGTGTTGTAAACCTTTCTTCATTGGATTCAGGTTGTTGGAATAAAAAAAAAATGCAATAAAATTTAATATTTTAATACCCGTAATCAATGGATTCAAAGACATTTGAGTAATAGCTCGGTTAAAACATAATGTATTTCTCACGCCCATCACCAATAGGTTTAATCACATTGAATAGCCCGAACAAAGCATAACTGATTTGATATGTTCATCACAATTCGATTCAATCACGCATGATGAGCAAGCCAGTTAAAATAATTTATTTCGTACACCCATCACCAGTAGATTCAACGTTGAATAATTCGGTTAAATCATAATTTCTTCAATATATCCTTTCGCAAACGAGTTCGATAATTTCTGATGAACAGTTCATATGAAATCATTTTCTTGCTTTATGTTCAATCTTCTTATGAATGTAATGTAGTAAAATCAGGGTGTCTATGGTAAGTTAGCCATATCCTTGGAGATATTTCTAAAATAAGGCCGATAGTATAAAATTATATTTCAATATCGACCGATACGCACGTGGATTGGAGTTTCTTTGAGACCAAAACTAAAGTAGAACGCAATTTTGTTAGTAATAGGTAACTTTCCTAAAACATTACACGATAGACACATTAGATTAGAATAGTACGGAAATCACACTTTAAATTAGTACTACACACCCTCCAATCGTGAGGGATAGACATTTTAAATTAATACAAGACAACCCTCGTAGAACAGTACCAGTATAACACATTAGAAAACTCTCACTGAACAATATAGAGATAGACGAAACAGAAGAATACTAACCAACCACTTCTAGAACATGTTTACATTAGTATAGATAACCCTATTAAAACATGTTTAGGTACACACATTACACTAATTCTAGAATACTCTCACTAAAACATGTTAGGCTGCATTTCGTTAGAGCTAGACTACCCTCAATAGAATATCTTAGTTTTAAATTTCATTGGTGCTAGGTATCTCTCATTAAAACATATTACTTTGTACACATTACACTAGTAACAGACATTCATTATTAAAACTTCCAAGGATTTACACATTATAATAGATCTAGACATGCTTTATTAAAGAATTATGAAGGTATACAAGTTATAATATCTATATAAAATAATACGCTTGCGTTTGTCTGTTCGGAACGTTTCTCGATCAACCGCTACAAATCTCATATCGTTAGAAAGGCCTTTGTCTGAGGAGTCCGGATTGCACATTGGCTTTTAAATTTAGAATAACCTTATCTTTTTTTTAGCATAGTCAGACTTTTTAATGCAACGAATATGGTACACGATGGCAACTGGCTTCGATTTCAACTCCAGTTTTTTTTAGTTGCAAAGTATTTCACACAAACAAATTCGCGTGTAATTTCCTAAAATAATTAACATTACGCAGTTTCTATGGGCTTTCTGGACTTACTTAGGTCTAATATACGCATGCGTAGTTCGTTCAAACCATATGCTTATCATTTTGTGAACACGCATTCAGACGTTTCTGCATATTTAGCTAGGCCCTGCATGGCCAGATGGTTAGGGTGCTCTACTCGCAATCTGCGGGTTGCGGGTACAAATCCCCGTCCTACCAAACATGCCCTCCCTTTCAGCCGTAGGGGCGTAATAATGTGACAGTCAATCCCACTATTCGTTGGTAAAGAGTAGCCCAAGAGTTGGCAGTGGGTAGTGATGACTAGCTACCTTTCCTCTAGTCTTACACTGCTAAATTAAGGACGGCTAACGCAGACAGCCCTCGTGTAGCTTTGCGAGAAATCCATAACAAACAAACAAGCATAATTGTGGTAGTATACAGATTAGATTAATACTACCCAACCCTCGCGAAAATAATTGCGGGAGTATGGAGTAGACACATTACACTAATATGACACATTTCTCACAATAACACAGCAAGAACAGGCAGATTAGCACTAGGCAACTATCGCTAAAACAGTATGGATGGGGGTATATAAATCAGGCGAGTACTTTACCAGCCATTTTATTTATTTTACTTAATCGTAATTATGGAAGTTTAAAGGACTCACTTATAGGTTGGATTGTATAATAAGAGCGCATGAGAAAACATTATAAAGATTTTGGTCGTAGATATTAGAGAAATCATACAAAAAGACAATAATCTCATCAAACCCGATGACTCTTGTTGTAAGAGATTGCACCACTAACCATTATAAAATATAACATTTCAAATGAAGAATCTGTTTTAAAGCTCTTATTGGTAAAACACCACTAATGTTATAGACTGAGCAGTAAAATTCGAAAAAAAAACAACAACACTAAAAACAAAAACATTTACGTTTCTTTAATATTGAGATTTTTTTCTCAAGCGAAAACTTCTTTCACTTGGTTAATTACTGGTATAATTCAATAGCTTCGTAAGTAACGAAACGGATTGGTGCCTTCGTGAAGCCGAACTTCATGTGTTATTTATCCATTATGGGCTTCATAAAACACCTAAATAATCTAGATCCTGGTAAATTTTATTTCGCTCATTATTTCCTTACCGAAAAAAGACAAAATAATAATAGTTTCAATACAGGCTATTTTTTTCCCGTTATTCAACTATTTTCGAATTCTAGTCGAAATATCCTCAAAAAATATCATGCAAAGAAGTTGTACCCCAATATTTGCAATATCCGCTAATAGATGGTGCTACTTCTGTTTGTTAGTGTTTGGAGAATTGAATATGTAGTGTTATGGTTTTAACTTGTACTTTTGGATTATGGAAATTTTAAGCCCTTCTTGTTGTTGTCACAATTAAATCTAATGCACTTCCGTAGTGTTTGTGTGGAAAACCTAACCGCTGTATTTGATTCTCACTAGGTGGCGATACAGAATCTAAGACTGCAAATTAATTATAATAAATACGTTATGTTAACAGAATCTTGCACTGATGAGGGTGCGGGAAAACCTTTTCTTTTCTTTTGTACTCTTAGTATGTATGCTTCTGAATGTTTCTCAATATAAATTATTGCTATTGTATCAGTGCTGTCCAATAAGATTAATAACAAATGAATAATGTATGAAACACATTATAGCTCAAATATTTATCATTCACAAAGAAACCTACGAAAGACCCTGCATTTAACATTTATTAAATATAAATAAACGTCGATACTGGACGTCGGATTACATTGTGGGGCCTCTTTAATACATGCTACATGGCGTGGTTGCTGCTTTGCTAAAAATTTCCTTCTGTTAATGAGTAACTCAACCACTAATTGCAGCTGATGGCAAAATGTAAAAACGTGATATGTCACTCAATCAAATGAACGACAGTAAAAATTCTACCACGAAAGTCAGAGGAAGGGGGAGAAAAATGATTTAAATATTCATCATGTATGTAGCAAGACTGTGTAGCCTAATATATTTATGCTCCACCCCCACCCCCCGCTCCCCGGCTTTGCTACATAGTTTTAGTATAATGACACCTGTGTTCCTTAATTAAACGTTCTCTGGTAGTGTCTTAATTATGTATACAATTAGAAATACAGGCATGTTCTGTCAACTATACATGTTAGCCAAACAAATCAAGTCCAACTGGCAACCGTATTATGTATAACAATTTAACGATAAAATGAATAGTATGTAGCCCGAACACCAACGTACAATAAATGTATTAAACGAAACTGAAATACATTAAAACAAGATAAAGCTTCCAAGAATGAAGTATTATATGTAGGTGGTTAATTGAAAATAACAATAAAAATAAAATAATATGGTTCAGTTATCAATAAGAAATAAAAATTATTCTAAGCCTAGATCCGAGAAAGGAAGTACTTTTTTTACGATTTCAAGAACTCTGAGAAATTTTCATATTCTCTAATGACTATTTCTTTAAATTATATTTGCCCATTATTGTCAGAAGTATGTCAAAATGCATAGAGGAACCATTTACCTCTCCTAAAATAGTTGGCGACGTCAGTGAGGAGTCATCCATCTCTTCTAAAATACATAGGCGACTTGATTCAGAAGTGCTATATCTCTTCTGAAACACACTAGTGATTTGAGTGAAAAGTTTTCTATCTGTTTTAAAACACATAGATGACTTGAGTGAGGAGTCATCTGTCTCTTTTAAAACACAAAGGTGACTTGCGTGAGAAGTTCTCTATCTCTTCTAAGACACATAAGTAATTTGAGTGAGGAGTCATACTGTCTCTTTTAAAACACAAAGGTGACTTGCGTGAGAAGTTCTCTATCTCTTCTAAAACACATAGATGACATGAGTGAGGAGTCATCTATCTCTTCTAAGACACATAAGTAATTTGAGTGAGAAGTCAGCTATCTCTTCTAAAATATATAAGTGACTTGCGTGAGAAGTTCTCTATCTCTTTTAAAACACATAGATCACTTGAATGAGAAGTTCTCTATCTGTTCTAGAACACATAAGCGACTAGAATGAGCAGTCATCTATCTCTTTTAAAACACATAAGTGACTTGAGTGAGAAGTTCTCTGTCTTATCTAAAACAGATAGGTGACTTGAGTAAGGAGTTCTTTATTTCTTTAAAACACATAATGACGTTAGTGATAAGTCCTCTATCTGGTGTAAAACACATAGGTGATTTGAGTGAGAAGTCTTCTATCTCTTTTGAAACACATAGGTGACTTAAGTGAGGAGTCATCTATCTCTTCTAAAACACATAGATGACCTGAGTGAGGAGTCATCTGTCTATTCTGAAACACATAGATGACTTTTGTGAGAAGTTTTCTATCTCTTTTAAAACACATAGGTGACTTGAGTGAGGAGTCCTGTACTTCTTCTACAGCACACAGGTGTTTTGAGTTAGGAGTCATCTATCTCTTCTAAAATACATAGATGATTTGAGTGAGGAGTCATCTATCTGTTCTTAAACGCATAGATTGCTTGAGTGATAAGTCCTCTATCTGTTCTAAAACGCATAGATTGCTTGAGTGAGAAGTCCTCTATCTGTTGTAAAACACATATGCGACATGATTGAGGAGTGATCTATCACTTCTATAACACATAGGTGAGTTGAGTGAGACGTTCTCTATCTCTTTTAAAATATATATATGACTTTAGTTAGGAGATCGTTATCTCTTTTAAAATACATATATGACTAATAATGGTTGGAGATGGCTTGAATGGGTAATGAAGAAAAACTTTAATATAAATTTAACATAACAGCAAATGTGCAACGTTTCAACAAGGTTTTGTCATCATCAGGTATGACTAAATGAGGAGTCATCTATCTCTTTTAAAACGGATAGATGACTTGTATGAGAAGTTCTCTATCTCTTCCAAAATATATAGATGATATGAGTGAGGAATTATTTATCTCTACTGATGTGTTGACGTTTCATATTTTATTAAACCTTTGTCTAATGATCTCATGATAAAGTGTGTTTTTTGGGGGGTGGGGATTATTTTTATATTTTTATTGTCTTGGAACCCTCTTCGGTCTCTTGAAGAATGATTGAAAAACACTGATGTCTTTTACAACTAAATATTATGCGCAATCGTATTAATTAGTCAATCCTACCTTTGTAGGAGAATAATAAATTTTTTAATATCCTATTTCAGTTTGAACATGAGTAAGTAACATTACCTAAGCTTTTCAAAGCCACTAGGCTGGAACTGAACCCTTGTGTAGTAGTAGTACCGCCGGAAAGCGTGTCACTTTTGTGATAGTGTCATTGTAAAATGTGTCCCTTGTGTGTATATCTCGTCAGAAAACGCGTTTTCTCACTTAACAGAGAAATGTTCATTTAATAAACACATAAAACCATTCGAATGTCATTTGAATTGCGCAGCATTCAGGGAGAGAACAATCAGAGTAAAGGTGTGTTTAATCACAGGAGATTGAAGAGGATGTACCCACTTGAAAACAACAACAGAACTTTAACGTGGGTTTAAGTTTGGTTTCTAATGTTGTCGTGTAACAGACATGTTCTATCCTGGATGTGTTTAGAGGTAGGTGTTGAAATTCAAATAATTCGAATTTTTTAACTTAGAAGAAAAATACTATAAGTGATGACGTAATAGATGTACTTCAGTAACCTCATGTTGCTTATGAAATTACAGATAGGCTGATGAATCCTACTGGACTATAGGATAAAAGCATTGCATACGTGAAAGAAGTTACTTGCACATCTCTTGTTATAAATAGCGATGATTCTAAGCAGGTATTAGAGTCAGTTCAGCACTTGCAAAACATGTTAATATTTAATAGATCTATAAGATAACTGGGAAATACTTGTGGCAGAGTAGAAATAACAGCATATTGCTTCATACACCTTTAGACTTTATCCAGTAAGAGATTCATCAAATAAAAGACCCTGAGATAGTCTTATTGGTTAGCTTGTAATGTGCTTCACTAATGCTAACTGGTTCTGAAGCTCTGTTAATGTCTAGATGGTAACGACAGTACTGGATACCTTGGTTTTAGTTGCACAGTGAGTGGTTAACTGTTTTATGTTATCTATGGAACTATTTATAAAATTAGAATTATGGTAATTAGACTAAAAGAAAAGGTTTTTTCTAATTAATTATCCATACAGTTATTATCTTTTTTGATTCATTTCAATATTACTAGTTTTTTTTTCTACTTTTCTTCGGATTAGTGCTTGCATCCAAATAAAACATAAGCAAGGTGTAAGTACTAAATAACTCCTGTCACTATCAATTGTCAAAACAAGACTTATAAGCATGGCCTAGTTCTGCTCTACCGCCAACGCATCAGTTCTTAATACTTTTCAATATACATGATTTATTAGTGACGTATTTTGTCTGTTCTTGTACTTATGTATAGTGGATAGTCCTGTGTTAGCGTACTATCTACCTGAATTCTGGTTTAATGAAGCTGAGTAAAGTTATATTAGGTTGTTGGTTCAAGCTTAAAGCTCCACAGCGAGCTCTATGCACTATGTCTATCGCAGGAATTGAAATCCGATTTTTCTCGTTATAAGCCCCAGACTTACCGCGAAGGTTAATGAATGTGATCTTGTACAGGAGTACTAATATATTTGGTATATCGTATTACTGGTCTATGGTAGACGTTCTGATGTTAGTGTATTTGTCTACCTTACTTCGATTCAAATGAAGATGGTTTAATTGTATTTTTAGTGCTAGGCTTTAATAGATGTAATTTGTCAACCTTAGTAGTAGTGTTCCTAGTACTGGTCTAAAGTAATATCGTATTTGGTCTACTTTAATACTGATCATTAGTAAATGATCTACTTACACTCTGTTCTACCTAACTTTGTTCAGCTCTCATGAAAATAGTTTACTATTGACGTTTTCGTCTTATCCTAGTTCTGATATATATATATATATATAATAGTTGTTGTAGTACTAATCTGTTCAATCTAGTACCAGTCTAACGTGGATTATTAATTACTAATCTGTTGAATTTAGTACCAGTCTATCGTGGATCGTTAAATGCTTATCTGTTGAATTTAGTACCAGTCTATCGTGGATCGTTAAGTGCTAATCTGTTGATTCTAGAACCAATCTATCGTGGATCGTTAAGTGCTTATCTGTTGAATTTAGTACCAGTCTATCGTGGATCGTTAAGTGCTAATCTGTTGATTCTAGAACCAGTCTATCGTAGATCGTTAAGTGCTAATCTGTTGATTCTAGAACCAGTCTATCGTGGATCGTTAAATGCTTATCTGTTGAATTTAGTACCAGTCTATCGTGGATCGTTAAGTGCTAATCTGTCGATTCTAGAACCAGTCTATCGTGGATCGTTAAGTGCTAATCTGTTGATTCTAGAACCAGTCTATCGTGGATCGTTAAGCGTTAATCGCCACGCTTTACTATTTGTGAACTCTCTTTACCGTCTGTATCTTGTTCTCAACAAGAATATGAATTCCTTATTAGCTTAACCCGGAACAAGATACATTAATATCTGAAATAATTCAATTACTCCTTGATGTCTTTCGCAACATTTGGTTAATATTTTAAGGCTTCGTTCGGTTTAGTTCGTTTTTGAACATGTAAGCATATACAGAAGCTATAGATAATCTGTTTGGAAATCACTTGTGAATTCAGAGAACGCTTAACAACATATAAAGAAATTGAAACCTTATGACTGACCAGCGTATAATATAGAACAACGCCGCAACAATCTTTGTCAGGTTTTTGTTTTGGTACGTACTTCCGACAAGGAATGTTTTCATAATCCACCACTGACACATCATGTCTAGATCACGAGTCTACATACGATATACATTTTCTTGTACAATGATTTAGTGCTTGAGCTCAAAGACAAATAATTGCAAGGCCATGTGATAACGATGGTAGTTTTGAAGTCACGTTAGTTTCTAAACTGAACTTTTTATTTCGTTTTATTTTCTATGGCAATATCGCTGAATTTCAACATGTTGAAGACCTTAAGTGGCCTATTTCCACTTACTTAAATTCTTGAAAGGTCAGAATTTGATGGATGATTGAGGACTATTTTTTGACATTATCCATGTTTAAAAGGTAGACATAAAACGCCCTATTATTATTATTTTGTCAGAAATAATCATATTCCCACTAATACTGAATGTTATACTTGTTAATAAATCTTTTGTTTGAACTTATTTTTGTCAAAGTAGGAAGCTGGATACTTGGTACTGTTAGTTGTTGAATGATAACTACGTACGTTTACAGAAACTACGCAAAAATAACGTTTTACATAACATAATCATCTCCAAGTTATCGGTCTTCTTCTAATGTTTTTACTGGGAACTATGATATAGATGATATTCAGCACTGCCAAGATTACCGCAGCACTTCTTATGATTACTTTCTTTCAGTTGTGTTTCTCATACGTTATTTCTACTTTCAATCCCCAAAAGATTCTATGTTTTCATTTCCAGGCACTCTTTATGGGCTTCCTTTGCTTTTTTACGCTCTCTATCTTCACTTACAACGGAGAGGAGGTGTTATTGATCTTCACCAATGTTTTTTTTTTTTTTGATGTACCAACTATATTTGCTTTTAGAATTGGGTTCAAGTCATGAAATAGACGTTCAATATGCTAGCATAGTTTTCTAAGCGGGCTTCTCTGTGTAAAGTAAAAAAACAGAACAAAACAGATAGGGATAAAATCTCTTTAGATTAATAGGTTAGATCAGGGGTAGATTCATAGAAATAGCGAGTTTGCTAATTAACTGGCCTGGTGGGAGGGCAGAAAAACAAGCGAACTTGACGAATGTATAAGTGTACGAAATAAATATATAAGGGCACAAAGGCAAGAAGGAATGGAAAACATTGTAGGGTTTGAAGGGATTGTAGAATAAGTTGAATAGTAGGATAGATGGAAGGTGTTAGAAAGTTAGTTACGAATGTAAGGGTAACTATGATGGAATGTTCTATGAAGATGGAAGAGTACCTATGGTGGAATATTGTATAAATATTGAAGGGTAGCTACGATGAAATGTTATATATAGGTGAAAGGATAACTATGATGAAATGTTATATAAAGATGGAAGGATAGCTATAATGAAATGTTCTATAAAGATGGAAGAGTAGCTATGATGGAATGCTATATAAAAATGGAGGATAGCTATTGTGAAATGTTATATAATGATGGAGGGGTAGCAATGGTGGAATGTTATATATATAGATGGAAGAGTAGCTACGGTAGAACATTGTATATAGATGGAAGGGTAGCTATAATGGAATGTTATATAAAGATGGAAGGATAACTATGATGAAATGTTATATAAAGATGGAAGGGTAGCCTATGATGAAATGTTATATAAAGATGGAAGGGTAGCTATGATGGACTGTTATACAAAGATGGAGGGTAGCTATTGTGGAATGTTATGTAAGATGGAAGGGTAGGTGTGGTGAAAGGTTAGATGTGATGGAAGTTGAAAGGTAGATATGGTGGAAGGTTAGATGTGATGGAAGTTGAAAGGTAGGTATAGTGGAAGGTTAGATTTGATGGAAGTTGAAAGGTAGGTATGGTGGAAGGTTAGATGGGATGGAAGTTGAAAGGTAGGTATAGTGGAAGGTTAGATGTGATGGAAGTTTAAAGGTAGATTTGGTGGAAGGTTAGATGGGATGGAAGTTGAAAGGTAGGTATGGTGGAATGTTATATGTGATGGAATTTGGAAGGTAGGTATGGTGGAAGGTTAGATGTAATGGAAGTTAAAAGGTAGGTATGGTGGAAGGTTAGATGTGATGGAAGTTAAAAGGTAGATATGGTGGAAGGTTAGATGTGATGGAAATTGAAAGGTAGGTATGGTGAAAGGTTAGACGTAATTGAAGTTAAAAGGTAGGTATGGTGGAAGGTTAGATGTGATGGAAATTTAAAATTGAAAAGTGTGTATGGTGGATGGTTTGGTAAGGGTGGAAAGTAGACGAGAAGTGCGATAAAAGAATTGTATATATTTAAAAACAGTTTCATGCCTATGAACATATAAATAACAAACCATAGTAAAATCGAAACAGTGTATGATTTTAATGTTGGATTATTGATATTATCTGGGAAAACTGTTTTTTTATGTAGACCTTTTATATTTTCGTTCATTTTTATTTTATTTTAATGAACATGTTTTATTCGTGATAAAGTACAGTAAACAGAAAACTTTACATCTGAGAGCCGATTTTTCATTAATATGCATTATGAACTATATTGCATATGTTTACATTGCTTAGATCCTCCTCCATTAATTAATGAATTTCTAATTCACGTGCTTCCGACATTAAGTATTAGACAGTTTCCTTTCCTCTACCGTATTCACTGCTGAAAGCTACTTCTACTACAAGTTCACAGGCAACATTTACTTTAATGAAGTGCTTTAATTTTTTGATGAGTCACGAGGTTTACAAACAAACATTGTCCAAAGACATTATGAAGTATACTTTGATCGTGTGGTCTAGGTAGTAGTACAGATAACTGACGCCGGTCACGTGGTTGTTGCCTTTGGCGTCATCGAATTGTTACGTGTAACATAAGGGCAGCTGCTGAGAGCGCGATAAGACCCATACACACCTTCTCCTGGTCTGTATATCGCTTCGAGAATTTACTAATTAACATGTGCGGTTTCTGATAGATTAACGCCTTTCTTGCATCTCCCGTAAAGTCCATGTTAAAAGTTTAAAGATATTTTTGAAAAGCCGAGAATGTGATACGGTTTTGTATTTGAAGGCAAATTTTCTTCTCTGAAAGGGCTTGAGCTTTAGTTACTTTTCTTTAATTAAAAACTGTACACATAATAACGACTGTTTGAAAAATTCACAAGTATGCTATAAGAAGATGATTCAAGCCACATACAGTAAATTTACAAACAGCATCATGAATAGCGAAAGAGATGTTTTATTATATTACATCCAGCTAACAGCATCATGAATAGCGAAATAGATGTTTTGTTATATTATATCCAGCTTACATGCTATATTGAGAGGATTGTATTTTAAAGTCGAAAATATTTTTTCTTACAAAGCCACACAATGGGCTATCCGCGCTGTGTCTACCACGGGGATCAAACTCCAGATTCTAACGTTATAAGTACTGAAACTTTCCTCTAAGCCACCGGGGACAAAAGTTGAAAGATGAAAGTTTTTTTTTTTTTACATATACTAATATATTACAGTTTTTATTATATTCAGAGAAGGTATATTAGTTGTAGAGTTAGTGTGAAGACAATTACTGGAGGCTATATAATAATTACTTTGTTAAGAAACTTTAGACTTATGTTCTAATATTTTATCCTTTTAAGCATGTGCTTCACACTCTTGAAACAACGGTTGTTTGTATTGTTGTTTTATTGGTCAAATTGTAGCAGGTGACCTGTTTTTTGTCATGTTTAGTATGAAAACTAATAAGACTAATGGTTTTAAAATATTCAAACTTTATAAACTTGTTATTCACTTCTGAGCAAAATCAACATCATTACTGTATTCACGACAACAAAGAATTAACGTGGTTTTCAATAAGCAACCTTACTTCATTGAAATGAGAATATTTATTCTGATTAGTTGTAATTTAGATCAGTTGGCGACGTACATACACCTTGATGGATTGGTCTGTCACGACCAGTGCATGACTACCTTGAATTAAGAAACATATTTTGTTGTTTTACCGACGGAATTTTCCACGAAATCCTCTTTTCCTTCAAGATATTTCGATTTTAGTTTTGCAGTAGCTCCGAAATAAGCTGGTACAGTTTAAGTCCGTACACAATTCGTTTTATAGTAGATCCACAATAAGCTAGTACAGTTTAAGTCCATACACAATTCGTTTTATAGTAGCTCCGAAATAAGCTGGTACAGTTTAAGTCCATACACAATTCGTTTTATAGTAGATCCACAATATGCTGGTACTGTTGAAGTCCGTATAAAATTCGTTTTATAGTAGGTCCACAATATGCTGGTACTTGACACAGCTTAATTCCATAACAATTCGTTTAGTATAGTAGATCCACAATATGCTGGTACTTGACAGAGTTTAATTCCATAACAATTCGTTTGATAGTAGATCCACAATATGCTGGTACTTGACATAGCTTAATTCCATAACAATTCGTTTTATAGTAGATCCACAATATGCTGGTACAGTTGAAGTCCGTATAAAATTCGTTTTATAGTAGGTCCACAATATGCTGGTACTTGACACGGCTTAATTCCATAACAATTCGTTTAGTATAGTAGATCCACAATATGCTGGTACTTGACACAGCTTAATTCCATAACAATTCGTCTTTTATAGTAGCTCCGAAATAAGCTGGTACTTGACATAGCTTAAGTCCATGCACAATTCGTTTTATGTTTCCACTCGGAAGTACTTATTACTTTTTCTTGGATTATAAAAATTTACAAAACACGTATAGACAGATGAGAATCCGATAAAAGGATGGTTGTTTTTGCATTTAGGGGAAAAAGTGTTTCTCGTGTTGACCGGAAGTGAAAAAAATCACACACGGATAAGCTAAAAAAACAAAAAAATATATATACACTTTATTTCCGCTGTTTACAAATATTTACACTTTATTAAGAAAAAAGCCCTTAGGCAAGACTGGACAATACTTCAATACTCTCCATTATATTCGGCTTTCTCTGATTAATAACACTAGAATCGGAAATGGACTGATTGAAGAGTAATATAGCAGGTAACATAGAGAAAAAATTAGGGTTTCTTTCACAATTTCCGCCAGTCTTACCAAAGTATTACAAAATGACCTCACTGCGTTCTCATTTTCGTTACTTTTATTTTTATAATGTAATTTTATCACGATGGCACAACAGCTATTGTCATAATTTGCTGAGGCACATTGTGGGTAAACTCTAAAATAATTGCTACGATGATAACTATTTTAGTTAATGTTTCTTGTTTCATTCAAAGCTAGGCCTTTTTTTTTGGAAAATAGCTGAAAATTGTAAAATGAAACCGTATCTGGTAATAAATGCAGTGTTTTTTAGTCAAGTTTAGATATATTGTAAGCCACTCAAATAGAAATTGCGTATTTCATTCTTTTTTAAACAATTACAAATATATTAAAACTGGAATACCATGCATTTCGACAACTCTCCAATTTATGTGAGATAATATATATATATATTAGGTCGTCAAGAAATTAATGTCGCTTTGTTTTTAGATGAAAAAACCCGAACAACTTATATATCAAAACAAAACATTTATTAAATGAAATAGTCTCCATTCTTATCGATGATGCTTTTCCATCTTACAGTCAGGTTGTTAATGCCCTGATTAAAGAAATCACTTACATGTGAAGTAAAAAACATGTCAGTGTCTTCTTTAACACCTTTTACATTTGTATACGTTTTTCCGTTAAGAGGGTGTTGCAGCGAACGAAAAAGATGGTAATCTGATGGTGCCATATCTGGAGAATATGGTGGGTGGGGGAGAACTTCTCAACCCAACTCCGTAATCTTGTGTTGCGTCAAACGTGCCACTTGTGGACGAGCATTGTCTTTGAGAAGAAGAAGACCTTTCCGACTGACGAGTGAATGGCGTTTCTGATGAAGGGCTTGATTTAAACGTTCCAGTTTCTAACTATAAAGCTCTGCATTGACAGTTC
>NW_013665691.1:510247-526734 GCF_000517525.1 Limulus polyphemus
AGAATATACTAAACTTTACACATTATATAGGCTACACTAGCGTGACGATTAGGCGGTTCGTTTAACTATTATACGTGATGTGCGTTTTTTTTGGGGGGGGGGGTAATGAAAGTGTTCCAAAACGCGACATTAATTTCTTGACGACCTTATACTTAGAAGGATCTAGTTAAGCTTTCTGTCTGAATACCGCTGTTTTGCGTATAAGACTTCTCTACAAGTTACTACATTATAGTGTTACGTGCTGGAGAGAAGTCGCGGCATTAATTAGGCAACTAAACTATATTCGCTGGTAAATATGCGGTCAAAGAACCAAATTAAGTGATGTTATACAGGACTGACGTACAGGCATATGTGTACAACCTTAGCAGTCAATGGTAAAGGTTTTATAGTGTTGTTTGAAATGAATCTTTACTGTATAAGGTGCTTTATACCACGTTTTATTTGTTCTGTATCATGTAATTCTAGATAACAGTATTGAGCCAAATAAGGATTTGTAGTTTGAGTGAAGAAAGTCTACAGTATCTACAGCCTTGTTTCGTTACTTTTACGATCCCTATTTGCAGATTTTTAAATTCCCAATTTTTTATTTATTTTGTAAAAGATAGTTTCTGCATTTCTGTCAACAAGGGAAAAACACTAAAGTATGTGAATCGGGAACTTACATTAAACGCAAGATATTTGCAGCACTTTTATATAACATATTTATTTATCCTTTTATTTCATATTTGGCTATGTCGCCCGATTTCACAATAGAGGTTTAGATGTCGTGAGTTCCATGTATGTGTCCAAGCTGTACCTATACGGTTTCTGTTAATCGTGTTGTGCAAAGTAAATTATTGAACAAGCAAGTCTGAGTACAGCCTCACAGTTTGCAACCTTTTAAGTGTTTAGTTTTACATTTGACTTATAAGTAATGGATGTAAAATCTACTATTGAAATGTATATAAGTCTGACAGTTTTGCTATCTGTCTATGAATTACTGAAACCGTACAAGGAAAGTAAATATAGCATAATTGTGTAAGAAAGTATTTATTATGATAAAGAAACTCACTTCACATGTTTTTTTCTAATTTCTGGCATTTGGTGTTACACGAAAAGATCGGAATTAAGAAGTTATTTTCGATTACATTGGTTAGGTTAGGTTTTATGAGAATATTTGGATAATGAACAATTAATAAAGATAAACGTTTGTAATGTTTATTTGATTTCTTTGTTTGGATATTCGCGCAAAAGTTCTAAATAGCTACTTAGGTATAGGTGGCGTTTTAACCGATAGACTAGAAGGAAGGCAGCAGGTCGATAGCACCCACCACTAGCTCTTGAGTTAGTACTGTCTGACCGAATAGAGGGACTTGAACGTCACCCTTATAACACATCCACAGGCACCCACCACTAACTCTTGAGTTACTACTGTCTGACCGAATAGAGGGACTTGAACGTCACCCTTATAACACACCCACAGGCACCCACCACTAACTCTTGAGTTACTACTGTCTGACCGAATAGAGGGACTTGAACGTCACCCTTATAACACACATACAGTCCCAAAGTGCGGAGCGAGATTTGTTTTCGATAAGGGGATCCAAACAGTGGACCGCAGATCCATAAATCTTGAATGATTCAGTATTAGCAAACTATCTATCTGAATGACTGCTTATTTTGCTGTCACGTTACCTTATTACTTAACTAAGAACGTGCGCATAAAATCACTCTCCGTTATGTAGAGCGATTTAGGGTATCGGTAATGTAGAGCTTCCTAACAAGCTAAATAAGTTGAACACTATGTAAGTTTTATCTTAGCTTTGCAGGAAATGTGTGATAGCTGACAAATCTTATCTAAATTGGCTTTCTAATATTTTCATTAAAGAAATACAAAAATTAACCACCGATAAAGTATAGTAATGTTGACTTCATAAGCAAACCAACTCATAATAATTCTATAAACCCAGTAGTGGTCGATAGACGTGTTGAATCTCTCGAACTTAACCGAATTTGATATGTTTTATATGTCACTTAGAACTCAATAAAAGTTACCCTTCTTAATATGAAAATATATAAGTGTACAATTTTGTTACATCGAAATACATATAACCCAAATTAGACCAAAGATTTCTGTTTGTTTGTTTGTTGTCAAGCGCAAAGCTACACAATTGGCTATCTGTTCTGTACCCACCACGGATATTGAAACCTGATATTCAGCGTTATAAGTCTTCAGACCCGCCGCTAGGCAACAGAAAGCAAGATTTCTACAAATATCTTGTGCCTTCGGTTTCAAAAAAACATCCAGAAAAAGGAGAGCCTTAAGCTAAATATTGAATTAGCACAAAATACCTGTTTTAATAATGATATCAGTCAATTAAAGCTCCTCTGTTTGTTGCACAAAATTAGGACGATAAAAGACTAAGTCTTTTCAGATTTATTTAGCACATTGAAATATAATTAAATAGTCACTTTCCTCTCGTTTGTGAAGGAGTTTCTAACACCGTGTAGAAATAATCATGTTTCAGGAGTAATGCACCTTGGCACGTGGCTGAACGAATACTCTCCTGTTGTTTGCAGAAAACATAATAATTGAAAAACAACTGTTTATCAAAGTAGAAAACCTTGTCAAACAGAAGGAGAAAGAGTAAAAATTATCAGTAGAAATCCCTAATGGTAATACACAGGCATCTGTAGGTGAGTAAAAAGATAGAGAAATTTTCACATGATTACGTAGAGAACGTGTCTATCAGCATTCTTAAGAAAATATCTCACTATGGACAAATTAAAAATATTAATTCAGAAAACAATTCTTACATTATTTACTATTAATTACAAAAAAAAATTATTTCACATATGGGTATGACTTATATTAATTTGTTATGAAGTTGTTATAACACAAAAGATCGTAGTTTTATGTTAACACACTGAGAGCTAGTTTTACATCACGTGTAGAAAAAAAAGAGGATTATTTTGTAAGCAGGGCGGTAGTTATTAAGAGTAGTGCTTTTGATAATTTGGTTTCTACTACTTTTCCTGTGATGTGGTAAAAGAAAACTTTCTTGTTATGATATATTTTTGCCTGAGAAACAAGTGGATGGATTCTTTGTTTAAAATTTTTGGTCATATATATATCACCTTGAAAGTTTTTGTGAAATATAGTAATATCTTATTTTTAAAAATCTATAAAACAGAAACTTCAACATGCGGAGAATCCACCTAGAGACAGATAGGTTGGCTTAAATGTTATCGCCAGACAAGCCATCGAGCGGCAACTTATCGCAAGACATGTCATCGATGGGACATGTTATCGACAGCATTTCTTCAAAGCGACACCTTTTGTCGCATGAAAATATACTGCACGACATTTTATCGAAAATATCAAGAAATAATTTTCATCGAAAAATTTGACTGATATTTTTGTTCGTTATAATTTTCTACTTTTCGAAGAGAGTTAAATTCTGAGCCGAAAAACAATCGATTAATTAAATATTAATGTAAGTAAATAAAAACTTTCGTGTTATAATAATTCTTATTAAAAAATGCTCATTTTCGACAAAAATTGTCAGGCGGTAAGATGTCGCATTTGGCGACATTTCATCGAATTTCAATAAGAAGGGACATCGATAAGATGTCTGGCGTTAAGGTGTCGGTTTATGCTATCGAGATAAATGCATTTTGTTAGTAAAATATAGAGTTAAGGAGCAAGTGAAATTTTACTCGCAAATATCTCGATCATTATGTCTTCAAACTAGATTTCATCTTAATAAAGATACGCTGTTTAATTACGTTTCTAAAAAGGGTGTAAACCTGGGAGGCATGGCTGTTAGCATGATTGGCCTTTCGACCAAGCCAGTTCATCGTGTGGTTAACAAGAATATCACTACCAGACAGTCTAGCAACGTCTACAGTGTCGTCACCTAATTAATAGGAGAATAAGTGTTACTTCCATTATACTACAGTTATAGTGCTGTTCACTACTGACGAGAGTATTTCAAACACATATATATGAACATAATACAACGAGCAATGTACTAATTTAATGTTACCTTCGAACAGTCGACGTATGGTTTATGTAGGCTCTATGAGAATTATGTTAATTCAAATCTCTCGTAGAGTGAACCTGTCTGATTCTCCATGTTTTGATTCTTAATAAACACTTGAATGTTGTTTTTATTAAGTCTGAAAATAATAATAATCAACTGAGTAAACTCTCTTCTTTCCAATCTAGCTGATTAATTCTGAAATTGTGATGCAACACTCTGATTAAGGCAGTGAATTCGAACCATTTTGATGCTGTTAACACGTGAAATAAACTTATCCGAAAACTTGATTAAGATATCAGTTTACTCCAGTATCCATTTTAATTTGGAAGATTAATGCTCGATTAGAAGAGAGAGAATAAAAATATTGTTAAATAACTAGTAGCTCTTAACATTTAGCTTAAATAAGTTCAGTTAAATACGTAGAGTACGTACAACAGACGTTATGTTAGTTATTACGCTGACACGTATTTTAATAAGTATTTGCACTGTATATAAAAAAGGTCAGAAAAACTGACACTCTGAGAAACACGCTGTTTAGTTTTGAAATATCATATTGAGTTTTTCCGTGACTAACAGCTAGATCTTATAAAGCGTTTATCTATTGCCTCAAACAAAATCACATTGTCTGCTATTTAGATGGTGGTAAGAATAGGTAGCTTCTGAGTCTTTAATAAAACGTACTGATGTCAATTTAGGAAACTCAATAACACTAGTGCTTTCGGAATGTAAAATTTCCTTCGGTATACCTTTCGAGAGCGTTTATTTTAGCAGGAGCTTTATTTTAGTATTCATGAGAAATTCTGGTGTAATTCTATATTTTATTATTAATGAGATTATTGGTGAGGTACTATATTATTAATGTTATATACTGGTGGGATTCTATATTTGTCACTAACGACATATTTTGGTACGATTTTATTTTATTATTAATCCTTATTTGTGATTTATCAATTCTTTTCTAGCTTCTGCATTTTGTAAATATCGTAGTTTATGTCACATCTAGACATTACTATTAATGTTAAAGAAGAACGACAATGGCAAAACTGCCTACTGTCATATGACAATTGAAAAATGGGAGTGGTTCCTATTCCAGTTCAGTACGGTTCTTTGTGCTAATCAATGTTATAAAAAACATGTAAAAACCTTAACTGAGGGCTGCTTATCACAACTTTTGCATCTAAACGAGTATAATTACCGAAGTAGTAACGATGGAGTCGATATGGTGACGTCATATCCGAATGTTGAAATCGTGCGAACTTTTCAACAATCTCTTCCTGGGTTTATTATTATACAATTTGACATGCCATTTCTTTTCTTGGCCTTTAAAATAGGGGCAGTATAGGAAGTTTAAAATATTACACCGCTCAAAACATTCAAAACATCACCTCTACCTACTATCAAAACACTGTGGTCGCATTCAAAACCTCACCTTTACCTAATTTCAAAACACTTTCAAAACCTTATCTCTCTCTACCTACTTTCAAAATACCGGTTATATACATTCTTTAGATTTTATTATGAATTGCACTTTATGAGACATGAAAAAACATTCTTATTCCTACAGTATCATACTACATAATAGATATTATTACTAATTAATGATTTTAAGATATTTTGGAAGAATGCGAAGAAATGTACACAGAGGAAACAGTTAATGATAAACAAGTTATATTTATTCGTCATGTCTAATCCTTACATAGATAAATATTCACTGGTTACGGCTTTATGTCGACAGATCTCTCGTGAAAAAACATTAAGACCCAAGGCGTACACGACACCTAACGTCAATTCAAGAGAGTTCTAGTAATGCAGTAACATTACAGCAACAAAAATATCTTTTAGCAATAAAAGACAGTCCAAGTTACAGTATGTTACGTATTATCACATTTTGCTCAGATGTGTGTTTCATTGGCAATCTGAGATTCAATACAACAGTATGGGTAGACCACAAGGAAAGTACGCGCCTGATTTTGACAGTATCTTAACTTATTTGGCGACAGGACTGAAATACACAAAGACACAATCAGTGAAGGAAAACATACATACGTAACTAAAAAAGTAAAAATCCGCGAATTTATTTGGTGGAATCACTGATAAAAACAACAGTAGTGTTTTGGACATAACTGTAGCGTTTTAACACATATTCTGAACACAGTGGTGGCGTTTTTTTTTGTTTGTTTGTTTGTTTGCTTTTGGGGGGAGGTTACAATTACAATGCATACATGCAGACGTTGGCTGTTCGTGCTCAGTTTGACACGTGGCGTCATCTATTAGTTTAACACGCCCTCATCTGTAAATTTCATGTAGAATTGAATAAGGGGAAAGCGCAATGAAGTGAACCTGTGAATTGAAACTTTATGGATCTAAAATATTAAGGTTCCATTGAAACATCTGAAGCAAATACACAAATTTTCATTTAAGCTATAATAACAAGAAATAAACTACAGACATATACATATATATATATCTAAAATGAGAAATATCATTATCAAAGTGAGGACATGCGTAACTAAGACGATCCTTAATGTAAAGACACATTGAACTTGAATGCGGATCCAAGAAAAGTTTCACACATAAATATCAACAGTTATTTAATCTTTTTTGGGTTCTTCACATTTTTAACACAATGACTTTGATACAAATAACGAGACACTTTTCATTGAACTGACAAAAATTGATCCTTGGGTACGAAACGTTAAAACAAACTCTTGTTTTAAATAAAAGTAATTTTCCAGGTACGCATGCGTCACAGACTGCAGACGTGACTTGTATATTAATAAAGGAATATACATCGATATATTCATAATTCTGCGTGCATTCATTGCACGTAAATCACGCATCAAGCTCAGTTTACTTATCTAGATGGACTTGTTTATAATCGTAAACCACGAACAAAAACAGAATCCTAAAAAGAACAATGAGATAACGCTGTAAATGTGTAATCATCTCATGTTTCTCTTGGCCCGTCTCATTGATATTTTTTTCTTTATTTATTCTATGTTACACAATATCTCAGATTAATTTATTATTCCTTCAGCTTTTTTAACAGTTTATTTTCCATTTTCATTTCACTGTCTCTGTGATATTTTCATAACAATATTGTTTGTCTGACATACTAAAGATTTATCCATATTCTCCCTCCCATTTGGCGTCTTATACAATTCCCAGTTCAATCAAGACATTTAGCCTTCAGTGCTACTATGCAGTTCTCTGTTTCTGGGAATTTTTATTGCGTTTTTTTTTTTTTAATCTAGGGGATTACTATATCGCGAATATGATATCATGTTTTGTTGTTCAAGAAGTCGTTATTCAAATTTAAACTAAACCTGACCAGTCTGTGTTGAAGAAGGCTGGCGTAATATGTCTAACCTAAGCCTAATCTGCGTCCATCAGTGAAATTAATACTGCGGGTCAATGTCCTGAAATCGTAAAAAATCTGAGATACATTTCAGGCTCGCGGCTTTTATTGACTAATAAAAAATGGATATTTTGGTTTTCAAAAGGAGCGCAATTTCATCATCGGCCTATCATAAAACAGTGTTTGTATTGAATAACATTTTACACTAAAGTTAAAAATCACGAAAAGTCGAGAGTAGCGAAGAGTGAATAAAGTAGTTGCTTCTTGGTTCATAATGTCAGAGATTGTTTCTCGTTATGTTTTTGAAGACTCCTTGCTTTGTTAATGTTAAATCAAAATATATGAAGGTTTATTAAAATAAGATTTACATTTGAGAATAAGGCGAGACTGAGAGAACGCAGAAAGGTTTTGATTGTATTTAAATAATTCTCTTACTGAAATCATGGTTATTCACATGAGAAGTTTTAAGTTTTTCCAACCAAGGTAAGTATTTTTTTGTTTGTTAGTAAGCGCAAAGCTACATAATGGACTGGCTATCTGTGCTTACCACTAGTATCTAAGCCCGGTTTTTAGCGGTGTGAACACACCAGACTTATAGCTGAGCCACTGAGGAGCCCAATATAAGGAATTTTAGTTTCCAATTATATTGCACCTCTCCTTTCCTTCCTTCTCTGACTATTTTCCACTGATGTTTAGTTGGGAATCATGATAACATAAAATAGTTCTTGAAAGTGCTTTTTTTCAAATGTCAGATTGGTTGTCATGTTTGTTATGAAAAATTGCTTAGATGGGAATCATGTTAACATAAAATAGTTCTTGAAAGTGCTTTTTTAAGTGTCAGATTGGTTGTCATGTTTGTTATGAAAAATTGCTTAGTTGGGAATCATGTTAATATAAACTAGTTCTTGAAAAAGTATGATGTATATAGTTTGGTCATATAAAAAAAACAAAATTTAAAACGATTGTACTTTAAGAACCACCTGTCCTCAGGGAAAGCAATTTCACCAGAGACACATTAAGGATTATAAGTTTTATTCAGGATAGTTTGGACATGGTATAGCATGCTTGAAAACCATATTATACTGTATGATTAAATTGCTTTTCTTGTAAACTAGCATCGATTTTATTTCTCTCTTTCTCTACCAACAATGCGCGACTGATGATTTGAATAAAATGCATGCTATTGTGAAGGACAATGCGAAAATCAATGAACACAAGTGGAACAGATAATGATTTCAGTCGTTCCATTTAGGGATGGGTTTGATATGTTGATTAAGAATGACAGGAAGCATATTGAATACCTACTGTGACAGTTTGTGAAACAGTCTGTTCCATGTTCAAACTTTCCTTAATATAACTTAGGATTCTTATTGTGTGGTGAAATCGAATTTCCCTTGGACAAGTGGTTTTTAAGAAATAATTGTTTTAAAATAAGGTTATATATATATATATATATATCTGATCCTTCTCACCTTAAACTAAGTATGTTATATGCGCTTGTTATTAATTATTATAGAAATAATACTATTACTAAAAATAATTTTAGGTCGAAAATTAATGTGGAAACATAAAACATGCAAAAATAATAAATACTAGCACTTATAACTTATTTCATTTCTGTAAGCAATTATATTGTACTATTCTTATTAAAACTCGTGTATTTATAAAATAATATAGCTACTTTGGGTTACATTGGCATGTTATTGATTCATATCCAGACATAGTTTTACTTTTAGAACACAAACAATATGGTTATCTAGTTAGCTTCACACATTCTTAAGTATCTAAAACATATGAGGAAATAATTTTATGGCTTGAGAACAAGCTCCATAAAATATGTCCATAAACTGACAGTATGAAATTATGGTTGAAGAACAAGCTCCATAAAATATGTCCATAAACTGACAGTATGAAATTATGGTTGAAGAACAAGCTCCATAAAATATGTCCATAAACTGACAGTATGAAATTATGGTTGAAGAACAAGCTCCATGAAATATGTCCATAAACTGACAGTATGAAATTATGGTTGAAGAACAAGCCCAAGAAAATTTATGTGTTCATAAACACCATGAAATTATGGCTTAAGAACAAGCTCCATAAAATATGTCCATAAACTTACAGTATGCAATTATGGTTCAAGAACAAGCTCCAGAAAAATTTATGTGTTCATAAACCAACACCATGAAATTATGGCTTAGGAACAAGCCCTATGAATATGTAAGTTAATAAACTGATAATATTAAATTAATGTTCAAGAACAAGCCTCATAAAAGTGAAAATGCTCATTAACTGTGAGCATGATATTATGGTTCAGGAATAGGACCCATAAAAACAAAAGTGCTCATAAACTAACAGCATGAAATTATGGATTGAGAACAAGCTCTATATAAATGTAAGTGTTAATAACCTTAGAACATGAAATTACGGCTTGCGAACAAGCCCCACAAAATGTTCTTATAAATTGACAGCAGGAAATTTTGGCTCGAGAATAAGTCCTATAAAAATGTAATAAAACAATGATTTAATTTCCTTTTCCTTCCATCTTGTGCATGTTAACTAAGTGAAGCTTGTTAAAAAAAACAAAAAACTTGTCCTGTAAAAGAGAGCTTGCTCACACATGAACTGATGCCTGAGATAGATCAAATAAGCTCAAGATACAAATTACTCTTAATATTATTACCTAACATAGTTATGTGGCTTTGGTCTGAAACAAACAAACTTTTCGTAAATCACAATTATGTTAAAAATTATCGTTTTAATTATCTAGTAAGAACTTAATGTGAATAAAGGAATTAGAAAAGATACTCATTATCATTTTTTTTCTCTAAATAACAATAAGTTTTCCATGTTGTTGAACATGTCATAAGATGTGATCTGTGAGGTTAAAGTTGTGGCTGACATGTCTTGAGGATGAGGAGAAACTAGAGGCGAATATAAGAATAAACCAAACACCTAATTGTTTTATATTTGGATCTTGTGATGTAGGCTTGCTTGCACATGTATGTACGTGATTCATACTTCTCAAAGACTGGGTGACAAATTTCATTTCATAATTCTCCTATTACAGAACTCTGCATTGTGTATTAAACATATAAAAGATGCTGAAATGAAGAATCCTGGTTATTTTTAGCACTTCTAAAAATCTTACGAACTACTTGCAGTAATCAGATAAATGCAAAGCTCTAGAGATTGGGCTAACATATGTTGTAGAATGTTCAGGGTAATATATCAATATTAAAATTACTGTAAAAAACATTAGTTATATCGACGTCACTATGCTTGTTGAAACCTACATTTCAAAGCTTATATATATATATGTGTGTGTGTATGTTTCATTTTCTGTTTGTCCTGTTAGATTTCTCTAATTATTCACTCTGAACAATTGTCACCTTAAAATCTCAATCATTGCTTACTATAGACTGGGGCCCGGCATGGCCAGGTGCTTAAGGCATTCGACTCGCAATCTGAGGGTCGCGGGTTCGAATCCCCATCACACCAAACATGCTCGCCCTTTCAGCCGTGGGGGCGTTATAATGTGACGGTCAATCCCACTATTCGTTGGTAAAAGAGTAGCCCAAGAGTTGGCGGTGGGTAGTGATGACTAGCTGCCTTCCCTCTAGTCTTACACTGCTAAATTAGGGACGGCTAGCGCAGATAGCCTTCGTGTAGCTTTGCGCGAAATTCAAAACAAAACAAAAAAAACTATAGACTGTAATACAGTTGTATTAATGCTTATCGTACACTGTAATACAGCTCTATTCAACTCTTCCAAGATCCGTCTAGCTATCTACATGAATAGCAAAGATAAAATATAGATAAGATACATGTTTCTATGAAATAAATAATCTGTAATGAAATGTCTAAAAAATAGATTGAATACACTGATTTAGCTCATTTCCAGACAATTCGATTCAACTCTTTTAAAGAAACACCCAACAATGACCAAATTGAATTTCCAATTTTTCCAAATAAACTCACTTAAGCGCTGTAACTGTCAGTCGTACACAGGTCGATACAGTAGAAGCGTGCTTTACTACACAAGAAAGACGTTGTGACATTGCCTTTTCTCGCTACTGCACATTATCTTTAAAAACGTAGTTTTAGACATAAAAAGGTTAGCGTGAAACAGACTTGTCTCATTTATTAGGTACTGAAAAGGGAAACTGAATATCAGCTTTCTCCGAACGTTATTAGTGAAAAGACAAGAGAGTGGAAGAGACGGTTGCTATAGGCAACCGAAATTGAATTGCCATCTGATAATGGCAATGCCAATGTCTCAATATACGAACTGAGCGGTGCTTAGATAAAACTGTTAGACTTTTTTCTATTAACCTGGGCTGACTAAATAAAATTGTACAAGTTACGTGTAGCTACGAGATATTTCTTAGGTCGGGTTGATGAAATATTTGACAAGAATTATATGATCTAAAAACGTTTCAATAAATCACAGAGTACTTTAACATGTTTTTAAATATGTCTGGGCGAACAGAATGAAATTTGCCTCCTAGATCCAAAGATATTTTGAGAGAGTTTAAAATTACGAAAAACTTTGTGTTTCTGGTAGTAATAATTTATTCTGAACTATTCTGTAAGCCTAAATGAAAAGGACTGGAGACTACAATTTTAACGTTAAAATAACAGCGGAACTGGTTCCTTTGACTAGAAGCTTTAGCATGTTGATAAACAGACTTTCTTTTATTCAAAAATCGCATTGTTCGTTAACCAACGCTATAATTTTCAAATGATTAAAACTTACCAGTTCATTGGTGCCTCTTTTATCAAATATGCACATCATATTGTGTCATCGAGAAGGACAAGGTAATTTTCAACGTCGTAAAGACAAATATCTTCGTGTGTCTACAACTGTCACTTTACGTAGCAAATCAGTGAATTGTGCGTCAACGTTCATGTTAATATGCGATGCAAACTTGAAACATAAAAATAGAGATTGTTATTGATAGTTTGTTTGTTTTAGAGCAAAGCCACACACACACACACGTGGAATAGAACCCAGGATTATAGCGTTTATATTCCGTAAACTTGTCAGTGTCCCACCGAAGGACAATTTTTATTGAATAAAGTGACATATCACATTTCGACTTTTACATTAAGCTATTGCGTTAAGAAGTGAATGTTTTATCTTTATTTAGTTGCCTGAGCTTTAAAATGTATATTACAGAATATGAACATAAGCAAGTAAAAAAAGAAGGAACGCAAACATTCAAATATGTAAAAAAAAGAAGTTTGTGTGTTTTAAAAGTCTTCAACAGACGAAACACCTTGTTTTCATTCTTATACTCATATGACTGAAATCAGTGATTTCCATGCAACAGCACAAAATATGGGAAGACAAATTATGTCATCTATGGAATGTATAATGCTAAAATCTGTTTAGTCGAGCTAAGAATATTTTATAATATAGAAAACCGTGATGTAAGAAGGACGATGCATTCATAGCATAAGAATCCCTGTTTCGATATTCAAAACTATAAGACGACATGAAACTGATGAATGAAAAAACAGAATTGGTTCAAAGAGAAAACGTGCATTGTATATCATTGAAAATGACGAAGTCCCAGCTGACTGTTATAAATTGTTAATATTCTGAACTTCTCTAGATGGGTTTTCAGAAGCGCGGAACAGCAATTTACTGCGTCAATGTAAAAACCCTAGAGAAACGAATAATTCACCTTTTCCATGTTATGAATTTATTTGATATTTTACTATGTATACATAGTGATCTTTAGACGTCCATTTCGGGGATCCTGCTTTCTTTAGACGTCGTTGCTTTTGTATGACTTTTGTAAGAGATGGCATAGCTTGGATTTGAACTTTATAATTTTTTTATAGTCTTATGCCACACATAATGATGAACTTAGGTTACGATGTATGCTTTATACGACTAATGTTATCAGTGACACAGATTTTAAAACCGTTAATATTATACGAAGTATTTGTTTTAACTGACGAATAACAAATAGGAATATTTAAGACGAGTTGACATCAGCTTCTAAACGTTTTTATATAAAATGACTTTCGAATCAGTCGTAACCTGAAACTTAACCTTATGTACATTTGGTAATAATTTTATTCACCGAAAGATTGGGTTTACGTTTACTTTAATCAATTTAGTCTCCATCTATTTTATTATGAATAACTTCTAATAAAAGCAAACTACATAGGTAAACATTACGCAGTCTAACTATAGGGATATGCAGCGTCAAAACAAAAAACTTGTATTGATTAGAATGTTATTAGTCTCTTAATTTCATATTTGTTGTTGTTTTTGTAATGGTGATTTTTCTCCACTTTAATCTTTTTCTTTTCTCAGTATTAATGCTAATGACTCGATACTTCGTGAGACAAAGAACCAACGATTACTGTAACTTATTCAGCTTTTCGAGCTGTTGCCCTATTAATAAGTTAAGCATTTTTTCCCATTTTGTCTTCAAAAGTTATATCTGTTAGAAGCCTTGGACTAAAACCCTGAGTGAGAAAATACACAAGGAAATTCAACAGTCTAAAATAAGAAAGGTATTCCGATCAAAGATACTTTGTTTGAAAATAAACTTCACCCATAAAATCAATATTGCCTGATAACATATTTACACCATTCCTTTGCAATGGCTGCCTACATAGATGTAAGTATAATTTTATTAAGATATGACCAGAAAAAGAAACATATTACTATATAACGAATGGCAAAAATCTCTTTCTCAACATTTTCTAAGATATGTTAATACATAAATGTTGGGCACTAATAAAGTGCTTTCTCTTGTTTATGACCTTACTGTGATGATTGGTTCTTATTTCTATCCTGTATTTATACTCCTCAATTTAGAGCTATATATTGGGTTTAATTTAAATTTTCATGGTTTCAATCATTAGTAAGCATGGATAGAAGAAAAGTGCTCTTAAGAACAAACTAGCCATGAAAAAAAAGTCAAAGCTTCACAACAGACCTCCGAATGAATCAATCAATTTCCAGTTGTAGTCAAATCATAACCAGAATCTTAGTTATTGGATGAAAAATGAGACTTGTTAAATTGCATTCGCCAGGTGAAAGCGTTCTTGCACGTGTTCAAAATGACAATTATATATAGCGAAATTTGTGAAATAGTTTAAGCAAAATGTAATGATATGATAAATATTTAACACTTAACAGTTTTAATGTATAGTGAGGAAACTCCTGAACTGAATAATTAATTCAAAAATACAATAACAGCAACTTTTACAGTAGGCACGTTCTGATTTAAATGATTAACAACGTTATTGTCTTTAATAACATTAAATGTTGTTTATGAATTTTAACATTTTGGATGGTCTACTACCAGATGGCTAAAAATAGATCTACAAGAATAATCAAATTTGTTAAGTGATAACAATTATAGTATATAATATCACGAGGACCTGATACTGTGTGTGAAAACGTTGTAATAATTTAAATTAGAAGTTGCTTTTTTTAAAAGTTGCTCTTATCGAATTTTGGAATTCATTTTAAGAGTTTTGTTTCGAAGTTGCTTTTACCAGGTAGAACATCTTGGTGACTTATATCAATTAGAAAATTTTACCAACTCTTTTAGTTAGAACATCTTACTGGCTCACATCAGTTAGAATATCTTACTAACTCATATCAGTCAGAATATCGTACTCATTCATATCAGTTAAAACATCTTAATGACTCATTTCAGTTAAAACATCTTAATGACTCATTGCAGTTAGAACATCTTACTAACTCATATCAGTCAGAACATCGTACCCATTCATATCAGTTAAAACATCTTAATGACTCATTTCAGTTAAAACATCTTAATGACTCATTGCAGTTAGAACATCTTACTAACTCATATCAGTTAAAACATCTTAATGACTAATTTCAGTTAGAACATTTTTCTAACTCATATCAGTCAGAACATTGTACCCATTCATATCAGTTAAAACATCTTAATGACTCATTTCAGTTAGAAGATCTTACTAACTCATATCAGTCAGAACATCGTACTTATTTATATCAGTTAAAACATCTTACTGGCTCATATTAGCTAGAACTTCTTGCTGGTTCATATAACTTAGAACATCTTGCCTGTTCATATAACTTAGAACATCTTACTCACTCATATAAATTAGAACATCGTACTAGCTCATATCACTTAAAACATCTTACTGAGTCATTTCAGTTAAAACATCTTAATGACTCATTTATTCAGTTACATCTTTCTAACTCATATCAGTTAAAACATCATAATGACTCTTTTCAGTTAGAACATCTAAATGACTCATTTCAGTTAGAACATCTTTCTAACTCATATCAGTTAGAACATCTAAATGACTCATTTCAGTTAGAACATCTTTCTAACTCATATCAGTCAGAACATCGTACCCATTCATATCAGTTAAAACATCTTAATGACTCATTTCAGTTAAAACATCTTAATGACTCATTGCAATTATAACATCTTACTAACTCATATCAGTTAAAACATCTTAATGACTAATTTCAGTTAGAAGATCTTCCTAACTCATATTAGTCAGAACATCGTACTTATTTATATCAGTTAAAATATCTTACTGGCTCATATTAACTAGAACTTCTTGCTGGTTCACATAACTTAGAACATCTTGCCTGTTCATATAACTTAGAACATCTTAATGACTCATTGCAGTTAGAACATCTTACTCACTCATATAAATTAGAACATCGTACTAGCTCATATCACTTATAACATCTTACTGATTCATATCAGTTAGAACATCTTACAAATTTATATAAGTTACATCTTACTGACTCATAGTATTTAGAAAATCGTAGTGATAATAGTGCAAGAAAAGTTCTCTATTAATGGTAACAATTTTGTGATAAACAAAAACTAATATTTTGCAATTCAAAGCGAATGAGCATTTCCATCTAATAACACAGGCCTAAGATGGTTTTATTGTCTTGAAATTTATACATGTTCTACAGTAATTCCTATACGCTGAATCCAAAAATGATATCCATTTTCTCCATCTCGTATATATTTTTCACAAAACGTCATAACGCAATAAATAAAAGAAATATCACAACACGTAGTATTGAGACTAAAAGACGTATATTACAAACC
>NW_013665691.1:526744-534033 GCF_000517525.1 Limulus polyphemus
CTAAGTAAGAGTTTTTTCTTCTTCCCCTGATAGTAAAAATAATAATATTATTTTCAAAATCTGCGCAGCTAAATTATGGAAAATCCGTTTGTAAAACAAAACAACTTTTATGAAGTTTAAATTTGCAGGCCTGTGTAATCAGTTAAAATTAGTGCCTTTCATCAAAATAATTATTATACAAACAATACTTATTCAAGAAATAAGTAACTGTCCAACTAAACAAAATCCGCACTAATGATTAAGTTCAGTTCTGTTTTTGTAACCTTTATTAATTCACTTGGGTACAAAATAAAATACTATTGTGATTATATAGAGTTTTAGGAGAAATGCCCATGTTTTTGTCGTTTTCTTTGCTAACACTTATGAAAAAAGTTCTTTACTAAAAAACAATAGTCACACAATGACGTAAGTGCAAGAAAAACGTCATTTCCTGTCGATAAATTTAGAATTTCTGGAACTTTTCGTGACTTTTAATCTTTAGCTTTTAATACCATTTCTCGATGAACATATTCCACTAGGCCTTCGTTGAGTGAAAAGTGAAGTTTGTGTCGAGGCAGTTCTATGATTAATATTGCTCAAGAAAGAGGTTCTTCTCATGAGTAGTCATCAGTGGCTGATGTGATGCTTTGGCATTTCTCGGCTGCAAATCGATGAAGACGTCCACCGTGACAACATACTTGGATAGAAGAATACGATATATAGCAACGATAGTACAGGTGGAAGTTGGTCTGTAGTCGCTCTGATACTGCCACGTGTTCATTAATGATTTTTAATTAAACCTAGAAGACACAATTTTGTTTTAAATCCTGGAAATATGATCTTGTGTACAAGACTTATTCAATTTTATTCTGACGTCACTCAAGACAATGCGGAGGAACTGAATGGGTGTGATATGTCTCGTCTTATTTTCAGTTCTTCAGTGTTGCTGTACTTTTAATATTTTTCATCAAATATTTCAGTTAAAGCTCCCGTTTTTATTATTTAACATTTTTCTCTAAAACTAAACAATGCCTAAGAAAAAAATGCAATGGAGATTTTGAAGCGTTAAACATCCATGTTGCAGAGCTAAAAAAATTAAAAGTTTCCCAAAATAGGAGATGATAAATCAAATATTTCACTTAAACAATAATTTATGACAGATGTCGTTCCTAATCATTCTAATTCGACGTATATACTAAACTATTGATTTGAACATAAAATATTCATACATGGACTAATGATACGAATGTAACGTAAAACTTACTGTAAAACATGGCCCGGCATGGTCAGGTGGTTAGGGCAATCGACTCGCAATCTGAGGGTCGCTGGTTCGAATCCCCGTCACACCAAACATGCTCGCCCTTTCAGCCGTGGAGGCGTTATAATGTGACGGTCAATCCCACTATTCGTTGGTAAAAGAGTAGTCCAAGAGTTGGCGGTGGGTGGTGATGACTAGCTGCCTTCCCTCTACGCTTACACTGCTAAATTAGGGACGGCTAGCGCAGATAGCCCTCGTGTAGCTTTGCGCGAAATTCAAAAACAAAGAAACTGTAAAACATTTTCATTGGTTCAGTAGCATTGTTAAAATGTTCCAAATTATAGCTAATTAATTTATAGGTTGATTTTATCAATTATCGAAATACTGGAAGTCCTGGTTAGACCACCACAAAACTTTCCCTCCCCCAAGAACTCATAAATAATTCAGATGTAAAACCACTATTTGAACTTGAAACACAGGCTTGTTTTAAAGCGACGTAAATATGGACGATATCGCTTCACTGATTGGATACGGGATGAATATTTCCTCAGTTGATCATGTAATCTAATTTTGCGCCAAACTACTTCCAAAGTTTTTCGTTTTTAAGGGGACCTGTCGTATATTTTAATATACTGAATACGCTGAACCACGAATTTCCTAAAATCAAATTAAAAAGGGGGGAGAAAAACTAACACTACAAGCGAATAGAAGGAAATGATGAATAGATATTTTAAATGTCCACAACGTGTCAGGCTGGGGTTTCCTTCTGGTTATACCATAAAGGATTATCAAGTAGCATATTCGAAATGATCAACATACCACAAATCTAAAGAGGCATATGCTTGAATCAGTTTCTAGATTTTGTTATTTAAGGATGAGCACAATAGTAATATTAAAAAGTAAAAAATATCGATAATAATAACAGTAGGTAAGTAGGATGCTATATATTGTTGTGAGGCAGAAATGTCACGTTCCTAAAGTTTGAAAGATAGCTAATACTCTGGCGTCTAAAAATAAAACAGTATACAAAAAATTAATGGTGAAAATGGAAAAACAATCAATAGTGGTGATAAAAAAAAGCTAATGTATATCTATCTATACATAACGTAAAATATATGTGTGAATATGTATGAGTGTACTGAAGCACATATATATATATATATATACACACACATACAAACAAGCAAAGTTATGTAAAAGAAAATCTTCCAATTTTCCGTTTCGGGTGGATGGTGCCAAGTTGATGAATGAGTTCCTTTTTAGTCTTGTTTATCTATTTCTTATGACTGTTGATGAGAGACGAATGGCTAGTATTTTTAAGTGGTTGATGTTGTGGTCATGATGATTAAAATGTTTGGCTATATTACAATTCTGAACGTTACGGATGTGTTCGCATGCTTTTTTTTTTTACATCATTCGATCTGTTTCTCCTGTGTATTGTTGTCCACAATGCAAACAAGTAAGGCAATACATTAACCATTTGGATGTGCGTGGACCCAAAATAACATGTGCGTGTGTACATACATACTTATACAATGCATACGATGTGTATAAGCGCATACATTATATTGTTTTACCACTATCTATGTTTATCACCACTGTTGAATTAATTTTATTTTTCAACATTAATTTTTGTATCCTGTTTTATTTTTAGACACGAGAGTATTAGCTATCTTTCGAACTTTAGGAACGTGACATTTCTGTCTCGCAACAATGTACAGCATCCTATTGTTATCATCAACATTTCTTACTTTCTAATATTAATATCATTCTCCTCTTTAAATAAAAATGATTTGAAACTGATTCACGTGTATGATTATTTAGATCTATTGTATCTTGATCATTTCGAACCTTCTACGATTGATAACCTTTTGTGGTATCGAACCTTTTATTCCATTAAAGTTTAAAATCACGAGAAGGAAATCCCAGACTGAAACGTTGTGAACATTAAAAAACACCTGCTTATCATTTGTAATTTGTTTGTGGTATGAGCTTTTGCCTTTTTTCATTTCGGTTTAATTATAACACAACAGTATCTGTGTGACTGTTCCTAAAATCAAAGTTAAGCCTCAATTTCCTTGTAATTAACACACTAGTAGAGCCATATTAAACATATCTATAGTCATTACATACTTTATATATTATTACGCAGCAGAAAATGCTGACTTACAAACGCTATAAACATATATTTATATGCATAGATATCTATCCTACATTGTTAGCAAGAGCTGTTTATTAAAGGAATGTTGATTTACTAACGTTGTAACTATATTTATATACATAAATATCTATCCTGCATTGTTAGCAAGAGCTGTTTATTAAAGGAATGTTGATTTACTAACGTTGTAACTATATTTATATACATAAATATCTATCCTACATTGTTAGCAATACTTACTTGTCACATCAATGATAAAATGGCGAACAATCTTTTCTATGATCCCACTATGACTTTAATACCCTCTAAAGATATTTAACGAAAATAACGGCAAATTAACCACTGTAAATAGCTATGATACTGACATAGGGATATAAACAGATATTTCTATTAGGTTTTACTTGGTGGATACGTTTTCTCTGAAGCCAGATTGAACGTTAACCGTGTTGAGCTGAAATGACTGCAATACGCACGTTTTTAAGATCACATAAATTATTGTTCTACTTGTTTCTTTCTCGTGCAGATACACTTTCATTAAGGAAGCGATATTATTTACAGCAAATACACCACTGTGTTTTACATGAATCACGAAAAAGAATGCAAGTAATGTAAATGTTAACAGCAAATTGTTCTGTATTTATAGCATAATATTAATTTTTTGCTCTTTTATTGATATAATTTATTATCAAAATTAAATATTTGTTTCAGGTGTGTTTCATGTTAGAGAAACGAAAGTTTTGTTAGCACTAAATGACGACATTCAGACAAACCTTTGTTTGCTAAGCTGATATTTTTCTAACACATTTTGGAAAGAAGTTCTTTTAAACTTTACAGTAGAAACATTTCACTAACAGACATAATACAAAGTTCAAGATTTAATTGTGCTCCTGATTTTAAGCACTCTCAATCATAGTACGCAACCCATTTCCCCCAGAACGCGTTTTGGACGTTGGGGTGCATTAGAAGAGAAACTTTCATATTCCACTCTTCGGTTAGAGAAGAGTTGCAATGTGGTTGTGCTGTTTATACCTGCTTTTATAAGCACAGTGCATATAGCTTTATGTATCTTGGCCTGAAATTCAGAACTTATAATGAAAAGTTTGTTTGCTGTGTAAATTCAAAGCTGCATAAAGGACTATCTGCACTGTGCTCACCTAAGGGAATAAACCCTGGATTATAATAAATTGCCATAGCATTTTGAATATTAAACACAAATTAGGTACGAATGGTAGTTTAGATCATTCTTTCTAACTTATGTACATCTAATTTGAAATGTCATTTCATGCTGCAAACTACAACATGACTGTACTACGTCATCAACTACTAAAAGTTTTTTTTCTATTCTTCTCTTCTGTGTCTTGTCGTTGAAAATACTACAACGTTTTTATGTTCTCATAAGAACTACTCCATAATTTGAGGTAATATAAACTTTTAGTGATGAGAAGACGTTCCTTGTGAAGATACATGAGGCTGCTCAAGATATTTACCTTGCTTTCCAACAAATCAATAATGTTCTTGGATCATATTTCAACTAACAAAATCCCATGCAATTTTGAAGATACACATTTGTATCAATAAAAAGCGGTTTATAGCTGTAATCTAGCATTGATTTTAATTTCAGTTTGTATTTGAGATGGAAAAACGGTTTGTTTTCTATTTTCGAGCTGTTGTTATGAATATGCCATAATGCTAAGTAATTGCATTTTGATTGTTTTTGAGATGTAATAACATTAAGCTTGTTTGGGATTTATTATTGGGAGTTGCTACATCGATGGCTTATTCTTTCGTCTTGTTAATAGAAGTTAGAACATCGCTAGATTATTGTTTCCGGATTGTTGGTAAAATGTCATAACATGAAGTTTTATGTTGGTTGGATGTTGAGAATTGTCACATTGGTTGTTTCTAGTTTTTAGACCTTTGTTGAAATGTGATTACGTTAGGTTTTGTGTTAGATTTTTCATTATTTAGAATTCAGTGTTTCATGGCTTTAAGTTTTTAGTAAGGCGAGATTAACATCGTTAGATCTCTGTTGAAGAATTGTTTGAGTTAAATTATAACACAAGTTGAAGATAGAAGATTTAAAATGTTGTCACATCATACAGAAAATATTTATTTAACAATCCGAAAGGATTCTAATAGAATATGAAAGACAATAAAAACTTATTAGGTTTACTGTATAATAAAGTTTAGCTAATATTGGCAAAAAAATCGAAGGTAAGGTGATCCATTTTGGAAGAAAAAGACGTGTCTTTTTCAGTGCATATGACGTCATAGGCGAGATACTTGGTTTGATAAATCTGTTTTGGTGCTGCCACCTAGTGTTGAAAGAAAACACAAATGCTTAAATTTTATTTTTAAAAGTGCTTTCTGTTGCGTTTATTATGTATTAAACCGACACTATACAAAATGGTGCTGTAATTGACAAAATATTACTGTTTGTTAAACGAAATATAAATATTTAAGTAAATAATTAGTCAAATTCATGTTTCATATAATGTTACGTTTTCAACAACGACTTTTTTCTTGAAATAGTTCCACAGTCTTTGATGTTGCTGGTTTTTTCCGACCCTACTGGAGTGAACCATACATTTAATAAAAACCTTGAGAGTCAGAAAATTTAAAATTGATTTTATTTTTTGAAACAGGAAAATGGGGCTTGAAAATTGAAATTATACAGAATAAGAAAGAGAACGACTTTTGTGAAAATTCTGTCGTAAACTAATGGAAAAAGGGAAAAAAATTGAACCACGACTGCCAATCCATTACGGTAAAAGTAATAAAAACGGTTGTCAATTTTACTTTTTATACAAGTTTTCATGCCTAGAAGGAGTCTTCTGCCAAATGGGCCAAGTCTGGATCGTTAACCGAAGTACAGCTCAGATTCAAAGATCTTTCTCTCAGTAAGATCACTAGCAGAACCTGTAACGATAAGCCACGGGACACGACTTAGTAATGTTTTTCTTATATACGCGTCATGTTTTAAAGGTAGATAAAAACTCTAAAGGAACCTAACAAAACGGCAACAAGAAATTCGAGAAATATATGACTTGGAGAAGCGAGAACAAATAAAGTATTATGGAAATAGAGAATGATTAAGACAGAAGCACAGTAAGAAGAAAAACATAATTTGCTCGCGAAATATGAATAGACGAATTGAGAATAAGTGAATATATTTAAGCTTGAAAATATGAAAGATAAAAATTATAAATATTGTAGTCAGAATAATAAATGGCTTAAAAGATATATATATATGAACCAATAGAGAGATAGGAAAAGAGAATTGTAAAACACACACGCATATATATGTAGCGTTGTAAAATGGAGGAGATTAATAGATAACAAAAAACAACGACATGAAAACAGAATTACGAAACAAATATAAAAAAATATACATTTGGAGATATCTGATATAATATCTTAATAATAAATATATTCAAAGAATTCGAAGTTGGAACCAAAGAAAACAATGAGAAAAAATGATTGAGCAAGGGAAGAAAAAAAGCAAAGATAAAGGGATAACTGGTATACTCGTAGAAGAAAGATAATGGTAGGAGAGAAATCGTTAGCTGTATCACTGAGCATTTTCTCATTATTTGCACTGGTTTTCGTAGTAGTTAATCAAGCTGCTATGTCATTTTCAGAAATTTGTGACACGAGAGACTTGGGTACTTTGTAATTAGAAGTAAGAATTCTCGAGTTAAAAGACGTAAGTTTGGGAGTTTGATCCGTTTCAGTGCCCTCTTTCAATGACGTGTCCTTTATATAATTTGTGACACGAGAGACTTGGGTACTTTGTAATTAGAAGTAAGAATTCTCGAGTTAAAAGACGTAAGTTAGGGAGTTTGATCCGTTTCAGTGCTCTCTTTCAATGACGTGTCCTTTATATAATTTGTG
>NW_013665691.1:534625-550249 GCF_000517525.1 Limulus polyphemus
GTTTCTGTTAGCTCATTGTTTGTTTTGTTGAATTTTCCGTAAAGTTATTAGAGGGCTACCTGCGATAGCTCTCTCTTTTTGGCTAATCTTTCTCAATGAATAGTGGGATTGACCATCATATTATAACCCCCCCCACAGCTGAAATGGTGAACATATTCGAAAATGGGTTTCAATCCCACGACCCGTAGATTGTATGTGTGAATAAACATCTACTTATACATTGATACACTTGTATGTATAATATTGTTATTCAATTATAAAATACCCTGATGGATCAGCAGTAATTACGAGGGCTTATAATGTTAAAAATCGGGTTTCGATACCGGCAGTGGGCAAGCACATTGTGTAGATTTGTGCTTAAGAACAAACAAATAGAATAACATGTAAAATCACACATGAAATATGTAACTGCAAATAAAACTGAACCATAATTATCTATTTAGTATGAATTATAGTCCACACAAGACAGTTCATTTTTAATAATTCCTATTAATTGTCGTATTAAACAAACCGTAATGGAGCTTTAAATAAAGAAATATGGGCTATAATTGAACACTCTGTCACAATAATTAATACTTATTTTGAAAGAAAACATATCAAGGCTTCTCTTATATCTTTACAAAAAGGAGCAAAACAGTGTGAGTTGTCATTTCATTTCTCCCATAGATAATGGCAAGTAAGATACAGCAGTCTGATTGGGTGACGCCATTTCGAGAAGTCTTGAAGATAAAAAGTTTAGAGTAAAGTATGCTTGTTCTTGTTTGAAATGGCTGTACAGCTTATGAAAAATTAAAGTTCAACAAAGAAAATAAAAATATTTATAATACTTTGATGACATGCGGACAACAGTCAGAAATTATCTCCTTATAAAGACATGCAATATACATTAATAGTGACTAAAAGATGTTTAAACCATAACCAGGCACTTTGTTTTCTCTTTAGTTCACCTATTACTTCACATTATCACTGGTATACCGTGTCTCTATAGCGCAGTGGATAGCGCGTTGGATTTCTAATCCAAAGGTACCGGCTTCATTGCCTGGTCCCAAGTCCGCCCGGTAAAAACCAACCTGCTAAAAAATTACTGCAACAACAACTTCCGTCGGTGAGGTGTTGTTGGGGCCCTATGCTCCAGTGGGATTAAAACAAATATACCAGGGGATTCCATAACATGCGTCTTGACACTCAAGTTTCATGTTTGAGAGGATGGCTTTTTCCGGTTAATCGGTGGTTATTAACAGCTCACGGGAATAACAGAAATATGAAACCCGATCATATTATTCAAAATCTTTCCAATATATATATATACGAATAAAATAATGAAACCAACATCTTAATGTGGAAATGTTAAACTGAATTTTATTTTATTATTTAATAGTCTGTTAACCTTGGCTCAGTTTGATTTATCAAAACACACTTTTGACAGTTCGGCCCTTATGTAAGGCATAGCTCTCGTGTTACTTATATCATTATGTATATTCACTAGCCACATGTTCTTTTATGCCAGAGCATGCAAAATGACGATCATATAGTAGACAGTTGAAAGCGAAGATAATCATATATTTTGGCCCGAGTTGGGTAAATTAACTAAGGTCTATATACCACGAACAACGGAAGCTGTATCTACTTTTTTTTTCATGATACTCTCATAGTTTAACGCTGCTATATAGAATCGCATATCTCGACTGATAGCGTTGCACCAGTGCAGTGACACTTGCACACGTACATTTGTTTACATCAGATAGAAGCATTATCACCCAAATCCTCTCGGATAAAGTAAATTTAAATGTGTAAAAATTTGGAGCATACGGAAGGATAAAATAGACCAATAACAGTAAAATTTGGCTTTGATTGTTGTGTGGCATCACAAATTCCAAACGTCTAAATGTTCTACTTCATTGTTCTGTATCTAAACATTGGTTGGGATTACGTATTTGAAATTTGATATACTGTATTATTAAAGCTTGGTGCTTTGTAAAGATGATACTTGTTTTCTGGGTAATTATTTAAAAAAAAAAAACGTAATTGCTATACTGTTATTCACCCTGCCAAAAATATTCGTATATCCCTTTAACATCCGACATGCTCACCCAACAGTAAGTATAAAACAAAAGCATGCCATATAGTTAAAGTATTTGTGTCGAAGTGCGTGCAAGATGCCATAATGATGCAAATTACTAGAAGTGAAGTACCACATCTAAAAACGTTTAGTGGAGATATAAGTGATGTCGGGGCTTGACAATCGTCCATTTGTTAGAATTATTAAGAAAAACGATCCAGAAAGTTATTCCATCCAATCTGTCGACAGGTAAACGTGCCTTACCTTAAGGTTTATGCAACCTGCTATCCACGAATGTGGACACTTTTGGAAAGGGTTAGATATGCAAACCATACATCAGCCAAACTAACGCTCGACGACATTTATGTTAGTTTAAAATCTGTAAGCACTAGTTATTTAACGATTTGTTTTAAATTTTATGAGACAACAAGAACTATGTCACCTAATTTGAGAGCAATGACCTAGTATGAGTCTGGAGGAAGGCTGGTCAACAATTCCGCTATAACTGTGTCAAATATCAAATATTGTGTTAGGTGCGCTATTGTGTTGGCTACTTTATGGGACGTTTCCATGACGTATGTGTAAGTCTATGGATATAAATATATTTTAAATGAATATATACCTCCTGAAGCCGTAGATTTATGTTTTGAATTATGAATTATCCAGAGCCCATATCTATAATTATGTAAAATATAGCTAGGACCACCTGCTGAGGTTAACTCGAAAAGATAAACTACAGTTTTTCATTTTTCGATAAATGAATGAGTATTGGAAACGAGAGTAGAGACAGCTATTAGGAATCAGAAGAAAGCAGACTTATCAGAATAGCAACAATTTTAAAGACAACAGACATCAATTAATAGGAACCTTTGTGACATCTGTGTGTGTTGTACTTTAAATAACTTTTATAACGGTATAACCTGTTTTGAAATATCTTCTTTCATTTTCAAAAAAAAACTTATGAAAAGATTAGATTGTAAACAATAAAAAGTTCAGTCGACATTTTTTACTCAAAACAAAACATAGAAATTAAGATATACAACAATTTTAGTTGAATTTCTAAAGGACTTTGCATATTTCTAGCAGTTATTTTGATTTAAACTTAATTATTTCAGCGGAAATAATTAATAATCAAGGGTGCTCGAAGATTAGCAATCCTCCTTCACCCTACTCGAGGCAGGAGGTTAAAGTTCAATGAGTGGTCAGCGATTTAATGAGTCATATGGGCGAAGAAGTAGTAAAATAAATAATGAAATGAAAAATTTATAATAATAATAATAAGTCCAAGGCGTATCAGAGGCCGGTTGAGCTTGTAGAAGGAGCAAGTCGGTAGCCGTTGTTGACAAGTTATCGAAACAAAACGAAGCAAACGGGCCTTTGCAGGGCCTAGCGAGGATCAGAATAGTGTTAGGACTAGTGTTAAATGAAGTTTAAAGCTTAGAATCAAACATCCCTGATGATTATTTTTTTTAAAAAAAACGTTAGTATGGGGGCACAAAAATTAGTAAATGAAACATATAATATCTAATTGTTGACTTTCCTCTGACGTTTTGTTCTAAAACTTTTAAGTCTTTTGAATAGACGTATTTGCCATTCAGTTGGAAAACTCTAACGAACAAAATATCTTAGATCGCATTAGATATTAAACATATGAAGCAGGAAATGCACAATTCCCCACCGTTCAACTTAAAGAAGTCACAAGACTCTGTAGCTAGTGAACAGCAAGTATGTAGCTGACAGTTTGTTTGTAATTAAGCACAAAGCTACACAATGGGCTATCTGTGCTCTGCCCACCACGGGTGTCGAAACCCGGTTTCTAGCGTTGTAAGTCCGTAGACATACCGCTGTGCCACTGGGGGGCATAGCTGACAGGTTAAATAGTTTGTTTAAAAAAGATTGCCATGTATATAAAAGTATTGGCGGAAAAGAGTTCAGCGAAGATGCAATTTTTAATTCGTAAGTGTTGTCTGAATAGTTAGAAAATCCACATTAAACCGAGTAAGAAGCATTGGCCCAACCAAAACAGTAGTAAAACCTGTTTCAGAGCTATCCCAATTAATAATATTCAAGACAAAAATCGACTGTTTGTAATAGTGTCTTGTCTTCGTAAGTAAAATGGAATATAACTTTGTTTGACCGCGTAATTTATATGTATATAATTTCAATAAAATAATCTAACTGACAATTATGTGATGCATGTCTCATACAATGAAGTTACCTGCAATATTGATGTCTGATACTGGGCTTAATGTTTAGCTGTTTAGACTTTAAGTTTGGAAGAAATATTTTCTCACTGCATCAATCACGTCTTACTTTCATGGATAAATGGTCCCCATTCTCACTATCAACTTAGTGATCCCAATTAAAGTGGCACATGTCTAAGTAGATTTATTTTCTCGCTCACTTTACACATTTCCTGCAGAAATGAAGCTGGACAGTTTCTGCCTAAACCTAAGTCTCTTCGTCTGGTTCAACCAGTTTAACTTTGTGAATGTTATCAGTCCCTCTTCCTTCCGCATAGTGTGATAGATCTTTTTCTTTTTTTTTTTGCTAAATAGGAACTGACATCTAGGAAATACAAACTAATCCCACTCGTGTTACATCTACAATGGTTTTTATTCTTGAAATAAACCACTCTCTTAAGTTTCTATTTTGAGGTTGGCCGCTGGCTTTTCTATTCTTCTCGTACTTTTTTCTTGCCTCTCGTATCATTCCATCTCAATATTCCTCAGGAAAATTTCGAAATTTTGGAAAGATTTAGAAAGTACTTTTTGTCTAGTGAACAACAGAACAAAACTATTTCAATGCTGATTTTATATCTAAGAATTTTACGACAAAAATGAGAGATACTATGAGGGCATGATTTTTTTGCCTATCAGCCGCAAAATGCACGTGTAATGTAATTCAAATACTGTATATTGTTCTCCAAAAGCATGAGAAAAAAAGATCTTACTCTCTTCCTTTTCATGAGTTAAGCTTCTGTTAAAATCAAAACAGATCGATTCATATAATTTTAAGACTAAAAATGCATGAAAAGTGTATGCTTTTGTGTGACTATTCGTTAATAAATTTAGGACAGATAATATGACTTTGTTTCAGTTACCAATGTATCAGTTAGAAATAGGATTATTATATAACCTAGTTTCAGTTACCAATGTATCAGTTAGAAATAGGATTATTATATAACCTAGCAGAAATACCCGCTCTCCAGGCAAGTATAACTGCTAGTTTCTGAGGAAGGCTATTGGGCCTGCGGCTTTTTCTGGAATTGTCTGACAGTTCTACAACAATGTACTCATCATTCATGAGAAAAAGTTTTTTATTGAAATTTGAGTTTAAAAATGAGCTATCATCACAGCATTACATCACAGAGTATATTTTATTAAAGTATTTCTTTGTAGACCCAGTTATCAATGAAAGTGTCTTGCTTTTCTTTTGCAACACTCATGAGATTTTCACTAAAGAAAAACAAACAATTTTTTAAGTTTGTTTTTTGATTGTTTTATATTTGAAACTTACTCCTTTTTGTTTGTAGTTTTTATTGATTAAATCTGAAACATATCATTGTTTTATTTATTGCTCAGCTATAAAAATAGTTATAAAAATATCACCCAGTTATGATTGGTGATGATCGGTGCGGTAGTTTTCGAGATCCTAATTTTGGACGAAAACATCGCAAGCTCCATTATACTATGATATATGTCAATAGATAAGATACCAGATTCATTAGAATCACCACCCCCCCTTCCTAGAGAAAAGCAGGCATAAATTCAGTTACAAGAAACTTTTGTTACATTTTAAAACATATAGTGGAGTGGAGTAGAGGGGGATTATATTGCTGTCAAATTGAAATTGTTACATTATAAAACATATAATGGAGTGGAATAGAGGGGGGTTATATTGATATCAAATTTCAAGTTATACTTTACCTTTCCCCTTTCTTCATTGATTTATTTTGTGTTGCAGTGAAATTATTCTTATCAAATGAAATATATTTCTTCCAAAGTTCTTTTTGCACTGAGGTCAAATGCTTATTAATTTTTTTTTTCTATTGTACTAAATTTATACAGAAGTTTATGTTTTCAAACCAACTATGTAATGAAACGATACATAGTTCCTCTGAATTATTTAGATTGCTAGTAAACTATATTTTATGGATAATTTATTTAGTAAAAGAGACATAAGATGGTGCTCCTGATTTCTCTCTCAAGTTCTCTGCCTCTTTCTTGTGAAGGTGTACACAGTTCTAGCTGAGGTGACCGACTTAGCGGATGCTAATTAGCAGAAGAAAAGAAAGACACTTAAACTAAAGATAATAATACCAGTTAAACATTTTGGAAGATTCAGAGTTTCTAAATAAGTGGAAAATGTACCGAGGTGGAATCTTTCATTTTGGTAACAACAACAAAGATAATTTGAATTGCTTCTTCTGCATATTGTGTTTTACTGGACCGTAAACAATGATAAGCAACTGGATACAAAATATCACTATGCTACAGTGGAAAGGGTGTGCTAAAGGTTATTTGATAATTTTATACTTTTATTGCGTATAGTAATATTATTTCCTATTTTGTTAATCTCTTCTCAGAAGCTATAATTTTAAGCTTAAATCCCGACATATTCAGTTCATTAAAAGTAAACAAGGTATTACTAAAAGCAAATTTTTCAATCAGTGTTTATCCAAGCTATTGTTATCGAAGCTTATTACTTAATAATTCCAGATCTAAATCGTTCAAGCACAATATTTTAAATTTGAATTATTCTCTCCGTTTCGGTAACTAAGGTAGAACGTAATTGGTTTGAAGAATAGGGTAAGTAGATAATTGGTAATTTCATTATTTCATCTTACTCGAAAGAGATTAACACAAATTTCTGATGAAATGAGTGTTGCATTTGTGACTTCATGCGCGGAAACGATAGATAAAATCCTGGTTTTAATGAAGATGAATCATTTTCAGCTGAATATTTTAGCCAAAGAGAAATTATTGTGACTTTTATCAAGTCTTTATTGTCCGGTTTGTATGTTTTAGTGGGTGAAAGTTTAGAAAAATAAATTCGTCTGTTAATAATTTCGATATCGTTCACCGAAGGTAAGAGTTCAATTTTGGAAAAAATCTGTGCTATTCTAGTAAATAAGTATTAATTTGAAACTTATAAATGTGTTTGGAAATAATGCTACAATTAAGTGATATTAATAATTTAACAAAGTGAAGGAGAAAAGGTTAATTTTCTCACTCAGAAAAATGTTATAAAATGAGTTTTAGTTTTCACATACAACAACTCCAAACATTCAGCCATTGCATCCAACTAGATGCATTTCTGACTTCTTTTACTATTTTTGCCGGTAGTCTAGAAGATTGTAACACGTGCAGTAATAGGCAGTGAGACGCTGGCTCACTCTCTGTCCTGTGTTTCTACAAAGGCTACCCGCGTGATCAGTAGGCAATCATTCTTCTGTTGAGAGGTTTCTCTTTGGTGTTCGAATAACAGAGTTTGCTGAAGCTCAGAATACCGCAACCTACACCAGGCAGAATAGTAGGAGCTGTGGAGAAGGCGTCATTGTGTTCTTCATCATCTATAGACTTTGTTTGATACTAACAGTCAAAAGGTAAAACTTTTTTCCCCAAACTTCACCTGTAGTGTAGTTTGAGCAAATAAAGCTGTAATTAAGTGTTTTGAACTATTAATATGAATTCTGCTGTTGAATTGTGTGTCACTTAGAAGCAAGTCATAACGCCAGCTGAGAAGACTTTCATTGAAACTACCGAGTGCAAGTGTAAAATATATTACTTACAACTCTAAATTTAAATTCTATTATTTTACAAATACGAAAAAAGACAGAAGTTTATTAGTCGGCATGTTTGCTTATTTACTTTCTTCCATCGATCGTTTTATAGATAGATGATTGAGCATATTTCAGTTTCAATGGAAGTTATTTATTCACAACTTGCAGATACACGTTTATCTAACTTTTTATCACTAAAAATAATTTAACTTTTACAAAAAGAAAATTCACCACATTCGCAGTTTAGACTCTAATGGGAGTAGACTTAAAATATTTTTACATTGTACTAAAAAAGGGTAAAAATAGCTTTAAAAGTTTATCCATTGCATCTTTAAATAATAACATACAATACAACCCGAGAGTTTTTAACATACAATACTACCAGAGAGTTTTTAACATACAGTAACATACAATACTACCAGAGCGTTTTTAACATACAATAACATACAATACAACCCGAGAGTTTTTAACATACAATAACATACTATACTACCAGAGAGTTTTTAACATACAGTAACATACAATACTACCAGAGAGTTTTTAACATACAATAACATACAATACTACCCGAAAGTTTTAACATACTATACTACCCGAAAGTTTTAACATACAATACTACCCGAAAGTTTTAACATACTATACTACCCGAGAGTTTTAACATACAATACTACCCGAAAGTTTTAACATACTATACTACCCGAGAGTTTTAACATACAATACTACCCGAAAGTTTTAACATACTATACTACCCGAGAGTTTTAACATACAATACTACCCGAAAGTTTTTAACATACAATACTTCCCGAAAGTTTTTAACATACAATACTACCAGAGAGTTTTTAACATACAATACTACCCGAGAGTTTTAACATACAATACTACCCGAGAGTTTTCCCGCACGGCGTTTATCGCTGCCTTTAATCGTAACGTTGAGACTGTGTGTAGACTGTTAAAACAACTTCAAGGTTTTAGATATTTACTGGAGATTTAAAAATGTTTTGAAAATATTCATTCTAGATTATGAGTCAACGTTCACATTTAATAAAAGCATACAGGTTGAATAACTTGTAATCACAGGGAGTTCTTTGCCCAACCACTTAAAAACAGACTATAAAAACATATGGTACTTTAGTTCAAAATGATCATAGAAATTTCCAAAATGCACAAAAGCTGGTTAATTTAGGTTGAGACATACACTGTGAAATGTAGAACGAAATTCAGGTGGAGTTAATGTATCATTTTCCCACCATCTTCCAAACATTAAGTAATATAATAATATTTTGCTCCCTTTGCCATCATGCATAGCGTGGTGTTGTGTATCTACAGGGTGCTGGTGTTCTTAAAGCTAACTGATTTATAAAATGTAGATTTCTTTGCTTTTATTGTTTTTATTTATATGTGATCTTACCCTATAAAGTATACTAAAACATTAACTCTGACTCTAAGATAAGAGCAAGAGGCCTTGTTATAAACTGTGTTATTTTCTGTTTTTCTAGCAACCATATTCAGTAGTAGTAGCGTCAGTGATCTTAAGATAATTTAAAAATCATATCACGAGTTACAGTGTAAGGTTTGCAAGATGTAATTTCTAAATCGTATTTGAATAAACTGAAAATTTGACTTAGACAACATGTAGATTATACTTCCTTACAATAAAATAAAACTAATCAAACAAGTGAAAGAAATTCACACATTTCTCTCTTAATACAATTGTTTTATCTAACTGGCGGCTGCAGTCTAGAGAAGATACAACATCATAGCACTGTCTTCGCTACGTTAATCATAATGGTAAAAGTAGCAAAACGTTATCACAGTAAAGCTTTAGAACTGTGGAAAAAAGCTACCTGAGTAACGTTTCACTAGTGCGACCAGGTTAAGTTTGTATGACACAACTAGTGGTTGGTCTTGTGTTTGGCTGTATAGAGTGAACGACAGTTTCTAGTAGTTAGGCTTATGTTTCATTATGAAATCTGAATGAATGACACTAGTGATTTGATCTGTGTTTGGTCACACAGTTTGATTTATACTATTGGTTTGAGTTTACAGTTTGAACGAAACATCCAGGGGATGAGCCTATGTTTGGCTACACGGTTTAAATGAAAATACAGAAAGTTCTAACAAACATTCTGGAACAATATACGGTATTTGAGTTCACAAAGAATGTAGAACTTTCTGAAAGGCACAAAGCCTGGTTGGGTATATTTGTTTTGCTACCCAGTTTAATTGACACAACTAATGGATTGGGATTGTAATTGTTTACATAGTTTGAACGAAACATCTACTGATATTACTTGCGTTTATTTACACAGTTTCAATGACATTAGGGGTTTGGGTCCTATTTGTTTATACAGTTTGAACGATACATTTATTGGTGGGTTTGTGTTTGCTACATTGTTTGATTTGTTTGTTTTTAAATTTCGCGCAAAGCTACTCGAGTGCTATCTGCGTTAGACTACAGGGAAGGCAGTTAGCCAACACAATCCAATGCCAACTGTTGGGCTACTCTGTTGGGCGAGTCAATTGTTTTATCTGTATGTTTAGTTTAGACTACAGGGAAGGCAGTTAGCCAACACAATTCAATGCCAACTGTTGGGCTACTCTGTTGGGCGAGTCAATTGTTTTATCTGTATGTTTAGTTTAGACTACAGGGAAGGCAGTTAGCCAACACAATTCAATGCCAACTGTTGGGCTACTCTGTTGGGCGAGTCAATTGTCTTACCACCAGACCATGCCAGGTACGTTGTTTGATAGACACATTTAGTAGTTGGGCTTGCGTTTTGTTTTTTGCTGTTTGAACGACACATCAAGTCGTTTGTTCTGTGTTTGGATAATTAATTTGGATGACTCTAAGGGTTAGGCATCTGTTTAGCTACACATTTGGAATGATATAACTAGAGTTTGTGTTTATCTACACAGTTTGAGTGACACGCTAGTGGCTTGATTTCAGTTTATTTATAGAGTTTGAATGGCATAAAGGCATTGACAAGTGTTTGGTTATACAGCTTGAACGACACATCTAATGGTTTGGCTTGCGTTGGGTTGTACAGTTTGAATGCCACAACTAGTGTTTGAGCTTCCGTTTCACTATACAGTTTGAGCAACACATCTAGTTGTTTGGCTTGTTTCATTACTCAGTTTGAATGCTACAACTAGTGTTTGAGCTTCCGTTTCACTATACAGTTTGAGCAACACATCTAGTTGTTTGGCTTGTTTCGTTACTCAGTTTGAATGCAATTAAGGGTTGGACTCGTGGTTAGCTACACAGTTTGATCTACATTTAGTGATTTGTTTATGTTGTTTGGTTTTTACAGTTGAATGACACAACTAATTATTGGGCTTGTGCTCCGATACACAATTTGAACGATACATTTGTTGAATAACTAGCGGTTAGGCTTGTGTTTATTTACTTAATGTGAACGGCTATTTCTAGTGGTTTGTCTTGCGTTTCGATACGAAATTTGAATGAATGACACTAGCGATTTGGCTTGTGTTTAGTTACACAGTTTGAACGACATATCTAGTGGTTTGGCTTGTGTTTCGTTGCACATTTTAAATGAATGGCATTATTGGTTTGGCCCATGCTTGATAACTCACTTTGAATTTCGCTAGTAATTTGTCTTTTATTTAGTTATACAGTTGAATGAATTACAATATTGGTTTGAATTATGTTTAGATATCCAATTTTAATGACATTAATGGTTTATATTGTGTTTAGTTATACAGCTTGAACTACACATATAGTGATAGAGCTTCTGTTTGGCTACACAGCTTGAACTACACAGCTAGTGGTAGAGCTTTTGTTTTGTTATACAGCTTGAATTACACATCTAATGGTTACGTTGGTGTTTGGCTACACAGCTTGAACTACACACCTAATGGTTACGTTGGTGTTTGGCTACACAGCTTGAACTACACATCTAGTGGTAGAACTTGTGTTTGGCTATACGGACTTGAACGAAACATCTAGTGGTCGAGTTTGTATTTGGCTATGCTGCTTGAACGAAACACTTGTGGTTGGTTACACAGCTTAAATTACACATCTAGTGGTAGAGCTTTTATTTGGATACACAGCTTGAATTACACATCTAATGGTTACGTTGGTGTTTGGCTACACAGCTTGAACTACACATCTAGTGGTTGAGTTTGTATTTGGCTATGCTGCTTGAATGAAACATCTAGTAGTTTAGTTTGTGTTTGGCTATGCTGTTTAAGTGGCACAAGTAGTGGTTACATTTGTGTTTTACTTATACAATTTAAAGGCAATTAGTAGTTATTATGTTTTTGTTTGTTAATACAGTTCTAATGACACAACATGCACTTAAGCTAGTATTTGATTATACAATTTGGAAAACCACGGGGGTTTGAGTTTAGTTGCATGGTGTTTGTAGGATGTAAATAGTGGTTAAATTTTTGTTTGGCGTTTGAGTTCATGTTTGGTTATTTAGGTTGAAAGATAACGTTTTATTAGGTTCGTGTTGAACATACATTGTGAATGACTAAACTCTAGCTGAGATGACAGTGAACAAACTGTTTGAAAGAAGCGATACAGTTATTCCCACATTTGTATAGAGCGTGTAGTTTGCAAGCCTGACTCTAGTGATTGGTTTAGATCAGCGTTTCCCAAACTTTCTTGGTCACGGAACACTTTTCAGCTGAGAAAAAGCTTACGAAACACTAAACACGTGAAATATCAGTGTAGAGGGTATGTTGCGCGCGCAGCGCCTTCTAGATTTGTATGTTATTCATTTATTTATTCAATTAAATTACATATTAATGAATTTTTACATTTTTATGCTTATAATATATTTTAGGTACAAACCTCTCCACTAAGATATTATGTAGAATAGATATGGAATCTTCTATAATTCTTCTTCAATGTGAAATCGATATTATCTAATTCTAATACATAGTTAAATATTTCATAATAAGTTATGATCGCACAAAAAGTGTTAAATATTTTATTAAAATTTAAAATCGTGATTTTCTCACGGAGCACCTATCAATCTCGGACGGAACCTGTGTTCCGCAACACATAGTTTGAGAAACGCTGGTTTAAATAAAGTAATGTAGGAAACACAAATTGTAGTTTATATTGCATCTTGAATACCGGTTAGAAATAAGCCACTTTAAGTTTATTGTTTATTTAAGAAATAGACAACTTTATTAGTATAATTGTCTCAATTATGTATATATATATATGAGTAAAAACGTAGGTATGTAAATTAATTTTTCAATCAAAGAATAGGCATATTGAGCAAAGTATAGCGTGTCTGAAATTATGTTAATAATTGTGGTGCAATAATTAATTAATTTTGTAAACATAATATTCGGACGTTGTGTTTAAGCGATAAAAAAAATTAAAATATTTTGATCCATAATTTACGTGTGTGAACGTTTGTCTGGTTTATTTCTTGTCTGATGAATAATGTTAAAAACAACTGTTTTCAACCATAACTCTCGGTTGACTTCATACATAATGAACAGTATTAAAATCAACTGCTTTCAACCACAGCTATCGATTGGCTTCATGTCTGATAACCATTACAGAAGCTGTTTTATTTGAAATACACCTCGAGAAACCTTAGCACTTAAGCTTTATTTGATACAAAATCATGAAAATAAAAACTTGTGTTAAGCTTGAAATTATTTGTTTGATTCCTTGAGATGATGTGAAAGATAAAACCTATGCGTGAGTCGATGTCTGTAAACATTTTATCTGGCATACTTTATAGGATGTAAAGTATATATGATGTATAGTGAATGAGTATGTAAGATACCACAATAGACGGTAAACGATAAAATCTTTAGTTGTTTTCAGTTTTAGACTCAGTTAACGTTTACTTTCTCTAACACAAATAAAATAAAACAGAATTAATAATTTTATTATTGCTTGTCAGGCAGTCTGAAGTGGTACATTTCGTCTTTGTTGAATTATTACTTCCTGTAGTGTTTATAGGTTAAATGTTTTGATACATGCGTTATAATTAGTGATGATTCTAATTTACGATGTCCATAAAGCTCTGTGTTTTATACATGTTTCTGGTTTTCGTTTCTGATGTCTTTACTTGTAATGCAAATGGTAAGTATAATGTACTTATAACTATCAATTCAAAAATAATGTTAAGGTTTTATAAATAAAGAACTTTAGTAAAGCTGATCTACACAGAGCGCTCCTTAATAACATGGAATAAAAACTTGATTCATTAATTTACCTTTTAATACAAGCTTTGTTTGTTTTAGAGCAAAGCCACATGAGGTTATTGGCTGTGTTCACCGTGGAGATTCGAACCCCGGATGTTAGCGTTATAAGTCCGTTAACTTACCGCTGTCACACTACTAAGAAAATATACATTTAAAGTATTTTGAAGCTGTAATATATTAGCGTGTACAATATTTCTTCTCCTTATATACGGAGTCTTACTTATAAGTTGTAACCTATTTAATAGTAGTGTGAAGTTGTTTTAGAAAATAACTTGTGATATTGCTTGAACAATCACATTTAATGTGATATATTAACATGAACACAGGTCCTCGTTAATGTGCAGCTTTGTAAAATAATAAATACAGTTTTATTCTGTTGTTGTTTCAAACAGTATGATATATCAAACATATGTGATTCGAAAATCGTCAGGTTCTCTTGGGGCAAAGAGTATATTAAGCGTTTTTTCAAGTTCCACAATTATCAGAAGCTGAGAATGACACGTTGTATTTAAGGGTCTTCTCGCGAATAAAAACTTTCAACTCCCCGTTTCTTAAAATAAGACTTTAAAAGACGAAGTGTTTGGCATAAACATTTAAAATAAAAATTATAAAAAGGAGTCATACACCTAAGCTCTCTGATGTAAGACTGATGACCTTGCTTAGATTTAAGTGAAAATGCAATTTACATAGATAAGTTTTTTTATACTTCAATTATGCAGGAAGATGTTAAACTTATAGAGTTACCTTGATTGATTACTATCTTCTAATAATATTTGATGATGCGTAAACGAAAGGATGATAATGATCAAAATGTTTTTAACTGGAAAATGTGGATAAAACTTAAATTCTATTTGTCGTTTTTTGCGTTTTTATAAGTAAAAACCGAGGTTTTATTTCATGGATTAGATTAACTATGGTGTTGCTTCGAAGATGACATTTAATGATCGTGAATAATTTACTCTTTCTAGATTCATAGTGCTATCTTATTTTATGTGTGTGTGTGTGGCTCAGAAAGTGCATTATTTTTTTCCTAATCTATCTTTTCAGACTTTTTTCCTTGATTTTTTTTCACATTTATTTGATTGAAGAACCCCCATCCCCTCAATAGCTGAGCGGTAAGTCTGAGAGCTTATAACGCTAAATATCGGGCTTCGATACCCGCGGCGAAAGGAGCACAGATAGCCCATTGTGTAGTTTTGTGCGCAACAACAACAAACAAACAAATAAATATTTGAACGAATGAAAATTTCGTAGCTTTGTTGGAGAAAAGAGAAATAATCTGTTCCTTTTGATAATAATCTATCGTTATCAAATAAGACTCAATCTCTCTTTGAAGTAAGTTTCAATCTTCCAGAATATCAGAATAGGACCACTTCCGGTAATTCAAAACCTCTACATTTGTAACAAAACAGAAAGCTGCCGATTTCATGGCAGAATAAGCCGCATCTTCTATCGGTAATGTAGCCGGGGAATGTTACTGGGAGTCGCATCCTTAATGTATTAGGCCATCAAGAAATTAATGTCGCGTTTTGGAACACTTTCATTAACTACCCCCAAAAACGTACATCACATATAATAG
>NW_013665691.1:551249-563760 GCF_000517525.1 Limulus polyphemus
AAGTTGTTCGGGTATTTTCATCTAAAAAAACTACATTAATTTCTTGACAACCTAATAGTTGGGAAATGTAACTATGACATTTCTGTCGGTAACGTAGCCAGAAAATGTGACTATGAACCGCATTTTCTGTCGGTAACGTAACCGGGAAATGTGACTATGAACCGCATTTTCTGTCGTAACGTAACCGGGAAATGGGACTAAGAGCCGCATCTTTAATATAGCAGGGAAATGTGACTTTGAACCGCATACTCTGTCACTAATGTAGCTGAGAAATGCGAGTATGAGCCGTGTTTGTCAGTATGTGTTTATGAGCTGCATATTCTGTCAGTAATGTAGTCAGGAAATGCATATTGTGCACACATTTCACTATTTTGGTTCCTGGCCAATCAGTTGGTGAATATAGGGGAAACGTTTGCTGAAGGTGTAGATTTTCAAACATTCTTGGTTGAAACTATTTTACTGTCTGTTTTGTTTTTGTTTGATTTTGTTTTTTCAAATATAACCAACTTAAAAACAACTTCGGAGAATAAAAACGGTAATGTCTTGGAATTGTTCCTCACTTGCAATAAATACTGACATTTACTGGTCCATTGAAGTCTCTCAATCAACAAATACTTGACAAATATGAATGCCCCCCCAGTGGCACAGCAGTATGTCTGCGAACTTACAATGCTAGAAACCGGGTTTCGATACCCATGGTGGGCAAAGCACAGATAGCCCATTGTGTAGCTTTGTGCATTGCTACTAACCAACATACAAACAAACAAGTATTGACTCGATTCACGAACTATATGTGAAATATGCATTTTTGTTATTATTGGCCATTTTAATGGGTTATTGATATTAGAAACATACGTAGTAGATATAAGTGATTAGATATAACGAATAAGAGTATTGTATAAGTGAAACCAATACGAAATAAGCTTGAAAGCATATCGGTAAAACTGTCTAGAAAATTCGATTTTTGAGCTAGCGAGTACGCGGGATATGAGGCCTTCTCAAGATGTCCTCGTTTATCAACAAAAATGTGCTTCCACAAACGATAAAAAAGCACGAACGAGTCGGTCTAGAGAGATATCCTACTATTGGAAACGGTGGAATATGGCTAGATACCATAAAACAGTCATCCTAAAATATACTTGCAGTAGTATGAAATCGCAAATACCACTGTAAAATTCTTGTTGAGAATATACTAGCAAATACGCTTAAGAAGAAAAAATGTTTTCAATATAAATAGCAAACCCAGCTTTGTTTACATTAAATAAAATCTACTGATTCGTACATATCGATCTGAATTCTGTAGTTAGAAACTCAAAGACGGTTCACTCATTCCCGAACAGTCCTTTTGGAAAGCAGGATTTACTATATAATTCGGACGTGTATGAGTCGAAATTTTAGATGACGTAAGTAAGGGTTTTTATTTTCAAATTTATTTGATGGTTTTCAAGGTTAAGTTTAGTATTACTATAATAAACTAGCCTGATAAGTTTTAAAATAGAATTCAACCTCATTAACTCGTCAATAATTTCCGATCAGAGGAAGCTACCTACACAGACCAAAAGTAAATTAGTATATAATGTAGCTTTAATATACCAATCTAATTAGGAATATGCATAGCTTTAAAACAAAAACAAACAAAAAACTCGTAATGATTAGAATGTATTGATTCATCATTTGAGTAACCTTGCTGTTAACAATATTATCAGCGGTAATCCAAACAACGTCTTAGCTGATGTGATAACATTTGAAACAAAACTCTAATTTTCAGAGTACTTTTATTTGTCTTACAAGTAGATGTTTTCTTTGTTGATATCAAAATATTTGCTCTCCAGTGGCACAGCGTTAAGTCTGAAGATTTATAACCCTAAAAACCATACAGGTTTTGATATCCATGGTGGGAACAGCACAGCTAGCCCATTATGTAGCTTTGTGCTCGACTCCAAACAAACAAAGAACCAAAATATTTTCAGAAGGTTCTGCAAAATGAACAATCAGATACGCATTCACATTCATTCTTGGTTAGAAATATCTAACTTTTTAAAGTTTTAATTATATCTTATGATTTAATTACATCCAATTCAAACCATACACCAAAGCATTAACTTTCGATTAAGTACATAAAAATGGGCACTATTTTCCCCCTAAAATATATTAAAAAATGCAGGTGGTCAACCATTTTATTATCTCTATTATTTAGTGTATTTTACTCTTTAATATATATTTTTATATTTACTACTTTTGGCTATCCAGAGGCTCAGCAGTATGCTTGAAAACTTATAATGCTTAAATTCGGGTCTTGAACCCTGCGTTGGCCTTAATGAAGATAAGCCATTGTTCAACTTCGCGCTTAAGAAAACAAAGGACTATTTTTAACGTGCGTTATCTTTTTAACATCAACTTTTTCTTTCAACATTTTATTCGTTAAGACTTGGAAATACAACTTTTTTTACTCTCATAAGCATTTTCTTCCCGGTAAAAGAAAATCCGGATTAAAAAATAACTTAATACTGTTTATTAAAATTATAGATATTAAAAAATTAAAAAGAAACTCCCTATACTGTTTTTTATTTTTATCCAAACATGTGTGTACTCCGGTAGGACAGCGGAAAGTTTAAAGACTTTCAACATTAAAATCCGGGGTTTGATTCCCCGCAGTCGACACAGCAGTTAGCCCGATGTGTTTTTTTTATAAAACAAACAAACATAATCTATACATATGTGTCGTTTAATAACATAATTTTCAATCAAACTAGAAAATGTTTAGTTTCGTAATTTCCGGTCAAACTAGAAATACTTCCAGTTGAAAAAAATTAATGGAAGGAACTAAAATTTGATACAGGATATATGTATAGAGGATTTTAAAAACATTACATGTCTAACCATCTATTCCTATGTGAAATGCTAGTGATTACATCATTTGCGGTCAAAGTAATAAGAACATACGGTTCGAACTGTAAATGCTCATGCGATTTCGTTGGTTTTTGAATCCACAAGTAACGCATTTTTAACCAATTGAATATAATTATTATATCATTTTTGTTTTCAATTAATTCAAGCTATAGATATTAAGGTTTACATTTTTGAATGCAATACTCATCTCATCAGAAAGGTTTCGATGGTATTTGTAAATTAATTGTTTTTTAATTATGTTTTACTTTTGGTTCAGTAATGGATTTAATGGCTTGAATAAGTCAAAAATTCCAGGCACAGAAATAATGCTAAATGTAAACGTTTGATTGGTAGGCAGAACCTTGTTGGTCGCTTTAAGGAGAAGAAAAATATAATTTAGGGTTTTTTATATGATAACTTAGTAAATGTGTACTTGCTTCAACATAAAAATGGTATGGTTTGGATATCTGATACTATTAGGTTTTCACTTTATCTTCTGGGTTATAGTAATTATATAGAAATATGTTTATTTATAAAATAACTTGTTTAGACGTAATTATTTTACTATAGTCAGTTCACTAATATTCTATTTAAAGGGATCATTTTCATTTGTATGTCTAGCTCTTTTCTTTCTTTTTTTTTGTCAATTTTTGATCATTTCTGGCTATTTTAATATATTATTGCCTACCTGTAAGGAGATTAAAAGAGCACCATTTACGGATACCCTCATTGACAATATTAAGTACTGAAGTCAATCTCACACCAGAAGAATTGTGTTTCAAGTCGCGTGGTTCTCTTCTAGCCATTTCCTCCGTTGTCAATCATGCTCATTTTGTTGGTCAAACTTACACACTGTCATTCCAAATTCCATTGTTAATATATTCATCGATCTTATACCACATATCTTCATAATCTTTCCACAGACCCTCCCCCACTCTAAGTTTCAACAGATGAAAGCTACAAAAATACATTGGAGATACATAGAGGGATTCAAATGTATGTGAACGAATAGGATTGATGTCATTCCAGTATATTTTATCATTTTTGTCGTTGATTTTGAGGTTTGACTTGAGGTTTCTGAAGTTTTGGGTTGCGTCGAAAAGATATATAGATATACACAACTTCTTTTCAATGGCTCTTTCTGATCTCAAAGTTCTCTTGCGTAGTCATAGTTTTTACAATGCGGATGAGGATGTTACTCCGGATAGGTTTAGGATGTGGTTTCTTAGCCCTTTGGTTTCCTAAACGCTCTGCTATGTGAGTTTTTCTCTTTCCATAGAGAACAATGAAGGCTCCATTTTTCGAAATATTGTATCATTTGGCTGTACGCCTCTTAACAGTCTTCTTACACAAGAATCCTTACATGATAGGACTATTTTAGATTACTTTCTGTCAAAATAACAATAACCAGTTTGTGTAAATGCATAACCTACTAGGTACCTTTTTACCACTCGTGGGGCCCGGTATGTCCAGGTGATTAGGGCGCTCAATTCGCAATCTGAGTGTCGCGGGTTCGAATCCCCGTTCCACCAAACATACTCGCCCTTTCAGCTGTAGGGGCGTTATAATGTGACGGTCAATCCCACTATTCGTTGGTAAAAGAGTAGCTCCAAAGATGGCGGTGGGTGGTGATGATTAGCTGCCTTCCCTCTAGTCTTTCACTGCTAAATTATGGACGGCTAGCGCAGATAGCCCTCGTGTAGCTTTGCGCGAAATTCAAAACAAACAAACCATTCGTGAACTGTGTGAAATAGATTCTGTAACATCTGTCCCTGATTAGTTCTGTTTTAACTTATCTTTTAAGAATGTTATTTCCTTGAGTAAACAACCTTAGGGTTGCATACTCTGCCACTTTAAAAATACTACTGTTCCGTTAACAAAGGCTTTTGCTTTCATCCTAAACACATATCTAGTGTTTTGTAGAGGGAAATACTAGAATTTTGGAAAGTATTGGAATTGGATTTTTTTCTAAATAAATGGTACTTTATACGCTTGGGTCTAATAGCGGGGTTGAGTATCATTTTTAATACACGTTCAAAATTAAAATTGCGAAGCGTATTCAGCATCATCACGTCTTGACACGTTAATGAATACGCTACGACCCACCCAATTTGGGAAGGAGATTATTACTTGAGCAGCAAATGCTGTTTTAGATACCAGTAGGTGATCGTAGGATCATTACTCTTTTCAATTTAAGAAATAAATATTGAACATAATAGAGAAAGATCTAATTACGTATTATGATATAATATATCTATATGCATTAAAGTTAATATACTATCTGTTTATGGTCTTTATAACTGATAAACAATTATGTGTATTACAATTTTGCAGTTAAACTGATTAATGAATTAGGCGAAGTTATTAGCAAGAAAAAGTTGTTCTAAAAGTCTAAAATATCGCAATGTAAACATTTTGAGCTTTAAATCAAGAGCGTAAGATTTTTTAATCTTAACATGCATAATACAGACTTTTCAGTAGATTTCGTTTTCTCTAACATTTTCCTTACTATTAATAGAAAAATTCGAATGGCAGACGGAATAGAGGATTATGAAATCAAGTTTGTGTTTACGGCATCTAACACATTACTGTAACTTTTTATCCTCTTTCTTCTAGATTTGCTTCTTCTCAGATGTTCTTATCTTTTTCTATTCTTTAGTTTGACATTGACACCTTTTTCCAATCGTAATGGGTTCGTGTTCTGTCCTAACATTAAGGAAACAAATAAACGCAATTTAACTTTATAAAATAGGTGATTCGTGTACTTTTACTGTCAGTAGGTCGTAAATTTATTTCTTATTTATCACAGTTTCACTTATCTGAATTCTAGCTTGACGTCTCAAACATTTCCAAGGATGCTTCTTATTCTTTCTCTTCACATGTTTTTACTGTGGGCTCATGGGTAGATTTTATTGAACATTTTATCAAAACCTCGGTTTTCGTAATGGGTTTTATAAAAAGGTTGTTATAAATAAGAAATACAGTTAGTTTTATTCAAAACATGATATTTAGAATTACATCTTTTTGAGATATAGTAGAATGTAATCACCACAGCGAGAACACTTAAAATGTGTTGTTCTTGTTTTTGGCAAATGCTTTTTGAAAAATATTATTGTTAAAAATATTAGGTTTGGCTATTTACACATTTAGAAAATCCAGTTCCTTTGGTGCATAGAAAGACGACATATATGTACGTTTGTTTCTCTAATGCCTATTTTTACGGTCGTACTAACGTTTGTTTGATTTGAAGTGATTGCCATAAATGAGATTTCCTTGCCTTATGGTATTCGAAATTGGTCTCCTAAGTGACTGCAGACGTTCTTTTTTTATGTTCTAACGTTATCCTGAAATATCTATGAAACAAGCATTATCTTTCATAAACAATGAACAGAGATGTGCTTCAAGTTGTTGTAGAATTGGAATCCGCATCAAAATCATCATTGAATGCTTTTTTCCTTCTATGATATTAGAAAACTTAGTTCATCACCAATAAATAGCATGAAGAGAAAATGGCGGTAATTCTTTGTTCTTAAAGGCTATTTCCACGCCTCAAAACATTTATTTTCAATTTTAGATTTCTTTTTATATATTCTAAAGACTGGTATGTTATTCTTCTCATTTTATTGAAATAACCTCAATGATACCATAGTAAGAGATTTTTTGAATGTTATGTATATCTATATACTCTAAAACTAACGTCTATTAAGTCAGTTGCTTGATAACTTATACTTTATTAAGACATGGTTGGCTAAAGTGCTAAGAATTAATAACTGAGATTTTTGATTGAATTTTTCGAGATGTGAGTTTTGGATTGACAAAATACTCTTTGCAATGGAAATTATTTTTTTTTTACGAATAGCAATATTACCATTTCAAGTGTCCCTCATTTACAAAGATTGTATTGTTTGTCAAAGATCAACAAAATCGTGCTTTTTCTTCAATATGTAAACGTTGGCGATAGAATCATTTTCTCAGGATTCTTTTAGATCGTTTGATAAATAATTCACTGTATTTGATTTTTTTAATACAAATCATCTGTAAACATTGAAGAAAGCGCAGTGTAGATGGTTATTCTTAAAGATGAAGCTCAAAACATATTGTAAACCAAATGAATAAAATAATTAAACAATGTATATATATCAGAATTAACCGCTGAAAGAGAAAAACTCCAGGCTTAATTTTTAATACGTATTTTTATGTATTTCGGAGTCATTTGTCGTATGGTTGACGCCTTTCTCCTAATTCTTTTACCATTTCGATATTAAGATTCGTTATTTATTTGTTTGTTTTTAAGCGCGAAGCTACAATGAGCTATCTACGTTGTGTCCACTGTGTTTATCAAATTATAGTTTTTAGCGTCATTATCCTACGAGATTACTGCTCATCTACCAGGGAGGGGGCAACATTAGGTATAACTAAACTATTCTACTTCCTGCGTGTATTACATTTTGATTTATCTCGGCAATCCTAGTTATATCTGGTATCAATTAACAAAATAGTCTTACCCGTATCAACAGGTATATAGAAGTGTGTTCTGTTTCTTGACATATGTTTATATTAATGTCCTTTTATGTTGTCTGCTTACCTTAAACATAGATGCATGACATAATTTTTTTACTGTTATTCTCTCTCATTATTATTACAAACATTTTTCACATTTAAATTTTTCGGCTTATTTTTCTATTCCTTGGATAATGTTTGTACTTCTTTTTATTGTCTCCATCTTATAGGAATAGTGGCACATCTTCTTCTTTCTCTTTTTGTTTATATAGTAGGCATTGTTTTTACCTTTGCCCATGAATGTCCCATTTTGTGGCTACACTTAATAAAAAACATTAAACAATCGCCAAAAATACTCATTTACTTGATTGATGTTAATATTTATAACAAGTCATGAATACTTTTGTGCGTGATCGTGACAATGATGAAGATGCTTCTCTGTAAGTATCTTTTTCTTGTAATTTTATATGCGCCATTTTTTTAAATTGCGTATATTGTTTTCATAGTTGTTGTTAGTTATAATGAAATCCCTGCGTTTGTTCACTAAACGATCACGTTTTATCAGAGAATACGAAGTGCTTGTTTCCAAGAGTGCCATTAAATGAATTCGTAGTTTCAATGTTTAGTAGTTGAATAATAATTGGGTTTGATACGATACACGATTTTATATATCATTAAGTTATTTCTATTACGTTCTTCGTGGTAACTATCGAGTATTAAGCAATATTCCGAGTTTACAAAATGACATCTCGAAATATATAACGAAAACTTCAAAACTGTCTTTTTTTTATATGTACATTGTTTTCTTTCTGAGGTATAATCTATAATGATTCACTCATCCAACTTACAATCAACATTAGTGTTGAACTCAAACACAATCATCATACAGTTTCTAGCCTGTTCTCGCTCCTTCTAAGCTTCTACCCTTAAAACAAAAGTCGAACAATTTTGATTAAACTTAAAGCAAAAATTAATTATGTTTGAACGTTACTTAATCATATTTTTATGTTTTTTTTTGTTTTTTTTTTTTGCTTACGACTACTATAAACATACTTAAAAATATATTTAGTAGAAATAGGTTTGGTATCGAAAATCGTTTGTGACCTTCTAACCGAACGGGCTGTAACCATTAATCACTATTAAATAAAACTCAAATGACGTGTTCAAGATTGTTATTTGATTGGAATGTAGGGAAACGATACTAAATTTCATAATATTGTAAATTACTTAGCTTGGAATAATTTTCAGACAAAAATTGGAAGGTGGAGAGAACATCTGTCATTTCATGGAGTTTTGTTTTAAATATTTGCATGCAGGTTGTGGTTGCTCGATTTTAATATTCAAAGTCAAACCGAATAATATGTATTTAAATCCTGAATTTCAAATGCGATACGAATGCGAAAAGTTCAAGCATACATCTTCTTAATGGGTTCCTCGCGAAATTCGATTCGAACAAAGCGTGTGTCTGTAAGTTATATTTAGAGTTTACTTAAAAAAAGGAACAGTTCGTTGGTTTTAAATACAATTTGCATTTGCATGTTTCTTGAGAGAAAATGTGAAAGTTAACTTCTGAGAATTTTAAAGAAAGTGTAAGTGAGAAGTAAAGGAGAAATATTGCATTTCATAAATAAAAGAAAAAACATGCAAAGTAATGTTTTTAAATTGTTTAATGAAATGTGTACACAACCAAAATTGTTTTCATTTCAAAATTTAGGGACATTCTTAATTAAAGTAGTATGTTTAGTTCTGATTATGTCATCAATTTAATTTATGCACCATACTTTTAACATTTAAAAGAAATCTAAATACTGCTAATTTTTAATGCATACAGATTTTCAGGAATAGCATCTCTTGACATCATTCTGTATAATTTAATTACGTTTTCATAAAAGTACAAAGGTCGGTTGGAATTAGAGAAATCACCGATTACATAGTTCAGCCAAGCGCAACTTATGGATGTATAGGAATAACTAAATAGATGTCAGTTTTATGAAAACCATGAGTTAATTATCTAATCAAATTTATAAGCAGTTAAAAAACAAAATGAAAACCATACAAGTTTCATTTCCTCATTGGTAATGCTTTTATCTTTAAAATTGTTATTTTTTCAGCAAGTTCTCGTTATCCTCGCAACATCAATTTATCGGGATTTCAAAGACATCCCGAATTCGTGTTTCAAGCATAGTTTCAAATAAAACATTGATTGTGTTATGTACCAGACAAACAGCGTACTACTCAATAAACCTTAATTTGCCGTTGCCATAGAAACGCAGGTTTGTCGAATAATTGTTTCTCCTACGAGTCTTAAGTTGATTCCTAATACCCTTAACAGATTACTAACGACAGTTTCTTCTCTATAAAGAGGAGTTTTTAATTTATAATAAAAAGTTTTACCTAATGAGAGAAACAACTACAGGGTTATTTTTATAGTTTTCTAGCATTTTCCATGTATTTATCTCTCATTCATTGGCTTTATGTACTGTGGGATGTTTTAACCATGCGCCGGGAATTTTTAAAGAATTTAGCCCAACTGTCTTTAATAAAATAATGTATTGGTTTGTGGCTGATATTAAGGAAACTATCCTGTACGTATTTTATAATAAAGCGGCGTTTTTCAAATTCTATGGTATAATATGATTTTGACAGAAATTTATTTCTCTGTTATTCATCGCCCCCCAGTGGCACAGCGGTATATATGCGGACTTACAACGCTAAAAACCGGGTTTCGATACCCGTGATGGGCAGAGCACAGATAGCTCATTGTGTAGCTTTATGCTTAACTTCAAACAAACATTCATCGGCCTTACGTACTGTGTGATTTTTAAACCCTCGATTTCTTTATCAAAAATTAGAACTGTCTTATTAATAAAACAATGTATTGACTTCTGGCTGATATTAAGGGAAATATCCTGTATGTATTTTATAATAAAGCGACGGTTTTCAAAATTGTATGGTATAACATGATTTTTACAGAAATATTCTGAGTTTTGTCGATAGTTATCCTTTCATGCTTACCCGAGTTTTATGTTTTTTTAGTTTAAGTTTTTAAGTTTAGTGTGTATATATATATATATATATATATATATATATATTAACAAAGTTTTGCTGAATTTTATAATCAGTAGATATTTATATGATTGTGTCGAGTTTTCTGTTTCGTGGATGCTTATGACATGAGACTAAGGTAAGGTTAATGTTGTGTGGGGGTTAATGCTTTCTGGATATTTATGTTCTGAAACTTTACCGGTTTTTGTACACTGACGAGTTTTATATACTGTCAGTATATACCCTTAAGTACTGTATCCTTTTCCTGTGATTATCTAACGGGTCATTATCAGTATCCCTAACACAAACATTGGCAGAGAAAAGCGTACAGCAAATCTAAATCAACCAGCAGAATCCGATAGTCAGTGGCATTTTAGGATGACGTAGAATTTTATCACTTTTATCTACCTACCATGTGCATTACTGCTAATTAAAATCACAGCTTTAAAAAACGTGGTGTTTATATATATGTATATACTTTTACATATGATTATTACATGACATGAAAATCAAGTAATACATTATTCATCTTCTTCTTGGCTACATCTTACAAGTAATTTGTAGGAATCATATAATACGTACAAGATCGGAAACACGATTAAACTAATGTTATTCTAGTCAATTTTACACACTATTTACAGTTCCTAAATAATTAATTGTGTAGATTAGAACAAATGATCGCAATAAAACACATTATGATGTTTTCTAATAGATAACCTATCTGTAATGAAACTGTAAACATTAGTAAACGAACAGGTGAGTTTATTATGAGTGTTGCTTCAACTTGTCGCGGGTAGTAGAGCTAAAAGAAACGCAATTTAAAAGTTAGCATACAGGCTAAATATAGTGTACAGGTCAAAAAGTATAGAAACGTATTTTAGATGCATAATCAATTTTCCTGTATTTGCAATTTCTGGACAATCTTTCTATGCAGTTCTAACGAAAACAGGACATGTAAGCTTTGCTTGTTTTGCAACAAAACCATTTCGCGCTATCAGATGTGCCCGCCGCGGGAATCGAACGCCGGATTTTAGTGATGTTAATCAGTAAAGTTACCGCTATCACACCAGGGGACGAATACGTATCACTTAGTTTTCCAATGTTACACTTGTTTTAAATTTTTAAAGTTGATTTTTTGTCCAAATTCTAGAATTTATTGTATCTTAAAATCCTACGAACATACAACCCATCAGCAATAGCATCTTTTGTGTGTTGTTTAAAAAAAAAAAATAGTTTTACTTAGAATAAAAACGCTTTTAAAGGTAGTGAAATATTTATTAAATAAAATACCGAAACTTTAGAAAGTATCACTCTGTTTATGAAATACATGGTAGGTTAAACCTAAGTCTAGGATCCTATTATCGGATAAGCCCTCCGTGCAGGCGCTTAATATCTTGCAGCGATATGTATTCTTACATGACTGCCACCGAGAATGTGAGATTAATGCAAACAGAATGCATATTTGTTAGTTTTGTTGTTGTGAACTTGTAACAGTTTCAAGTTGGTTTTGTGCGAGCCTTATATATATATATAAACATCTGAGATTCCATTAAGTGAGCAGTTTTTGAAATTTTTACGACTACGTGCGTGGAGTCTTACGTGTAAAGGTCTAAGCGAGTTATATGAATTCCTTTTCTGATTTTTCTTCGATATACTTTACTGGAAACTAGAGAGAAACCATGCAGGTGTGATAAACTGGTTTTAGAAAAGAGAGTTTCTGTTGTGTTAAAGGGTTTGCAGTTGTATTACTTAAAATATAAGAGAATCTTGCAAGAGACAATGACGCTTTATGGTGTGGTATATCAACAAGAAGCATCAGAGAGTTTAAATGAGTGCTAGATTAGCCAGAACAGGAGATTTCCACATGTAATATTTAAATCATACCCAAATTCATAGATATTTACCACTGATAATCCACAGCGTAATGTCTCAGGTTATCCACTAATGTATGATTTCACAAGGAGAGGTTAAATCCTGTCATAATATAAAAGACTGTTTGGTTTAAATATTAGCGATTAATTTATATTTGTGAGTGAATATTTTATTATTTTTAAGTTTTGTTATAATAAGAATTAAA
>NW_013665691.1:564281-566501 GCF_000517525.1 Limulus polyphemus
CTAAATAGTATTTATGATATCCCTGTAATCTCTATAGTGTGAAGACTTTGTTGTACATACGTTTAACCTGTTCCGAATACATATATATATTATTTAGAAACAAGTAAAGAGTGTGCTGTTTATTCATCGTTGAATTAATCGCTAACAAATCAAAGACACCTACTGTAGAAGAATCCTAAGCCTAACAACAACATAGTATATATTTATACTATTTAGAAATATAAGTAAAAGCCTTTTATTTCGACAACTGGCAAAAAGAAGAACTTATATATATATATATATATATATCATTTTTTAAAATGTGACAAATCCCATGTGTGATTTTTCTAAAGGATTACTGTTAAATTTAGTATCCTTTTAATTTTTATTTTGAATTCCTAATTTCGTGGAACTTTTTATTATAAAAACGTAAATAGTTTATTGTTTTGGTGTAAAAATGAAACATCACGTTTAAGTCAGATCGACCATTTTGAACAGTTTTAAATAAATTATGAATAAAACAGGCCATTGAAGTTTAACTGGTTTCGTCGGAATAGACATATCTCGTATTAAAGAAATACAGTGTTTTTGGATACATTTTCGTTAGATTTCATCAGAGAGAAATTAATATATATATATTTGTTTTTATTAATGAGAGGTTTCTTTTTGTATAGTTAAGCACAGAGGGCTATCTGTGCTCTGCCCACCACAGGTATTGAAAACCCAGTTTCTGGCGTTGTAAGTCCGCAGACATACTGCTGTGCCACTGGGGGACAATAATGAGAAGAAACAGACTAAATTTTGTTTCGTAGAACTAGAAACTAAGCTTGCGCAAGTGCCTTTTTCAAAGTATCGTCATGATTCGACCACAAGTACAGTTTATATTTTTAAGATGTTTCTTCTCGGGAATTAGTTTGCACAACAATGTTTCTTGATTTTCATGTTAAAGCTCTGATGAAATAAAAGTATTCTTATTCTTTTTTAAACGATGTTTAAATAATACACCGAAATTATCTTACCTGCGCTGCTTCTTTGAACATCTGCTACATTGAGTTCATGTTCTATTCTTTTGAACTTCCAGCATCATGGCTGACATCTTTAATGATTTCCTTGACTAATAAATAGTTCATCTAAAAATGAACACATAGCTCTTTAACGTGATAATCAACGAATTTTAGCAACTGATTACTGTTTATATTTCAAAAAAGAGATTGACTGTTTATGACATTTTAAATCTAAAAATATTTCGTTCAAAGCGTGTAATTTTACTTTTGGAGATAAAACAAATTATGATTTGACCAAACTCCATAACTTTCGTACGAAATTGTGTAATTTTATCATTAGAGTAAGCACTGAATTTGACATTATTCTTATCAGACAACCAAAAGTATGATAGAATGATAGCTATTTTTAGTTTTTTCAAAACAATTTGTTTGTTTGTAATTAAGCACAAAGCTACACCACGGGTATCGAAACCCGATTTCTAGCGTTGTAAGTCCGCAGACATACCGCTGTTTCACTGGAGGGCTTTCAAAACAAAGTTAGCATATTATTATTATTTTACACACAAATATCTTTGACCTATAAGGCAGAAATATCTAGACATATAAATTGAATTTCTTTTTATGGGTGAGTTAGGTACGAATGGTGAGGAAAGAATTACAAATTACTTGAAAACAACTTTAATTTTTATGTAACTTTAATTTTACGGTAACTTGAATAATTCTAGTTTTATCCATATCGTGGCCATTCTGTAACTGCAACGGAATAATGGCGTAATATTTCTGATTTAAAAACAGGATTAGGTTGTCATTATTTAAACAAAAAACTCTCATCTATCAATCTCGCCGAGAAAATTATTATCGTCATGAAGGTGATTATGATTTAATATCAAAACGTTAAGCTGAAGCAATTACACAACAAACATAAAATCCATATCGTTCTGGGGATATAAATCAATAAGGTCTTAGCTGTCACAGTAAGTAAGGAAGTAACAAGACTGTCGTGCAGTAATTGACAGAAAATGACCACCGTCCAGCGACTTATCTTTACTTGAACTGAAGATAAATGCCACGTCTGCGAGTTTATTTGATTATAACATTAAGGTTGTGTCTTGAGCCTGGAACAGTTACACCAGTAGATGTCGCTTATAAGCTACTTACCAGTCCCATTTCTTTCTTTTTTCATAGAATGCAATTGTTTTAGAATTGTTTTTGCAATTTTTTTTTTTTTTTTTTTTTT
>NW_013665691.1:566733-573334 GCF_000517525.1 Limulus polyphemus
AAATGTTTTAATGCGAATTTTTTATTTCTTTTTTTTTTTGAATATTATTATCCATCTCCTATCCACATTCGTTCATTTTGTTAGGGCAGGTTCCCTTATACTTATTTATATCACAAGTTTTATATAGATTTTTAAATGATTCGATGGCAGAAAACTTTCTCATTGATGATCAGATCTATAGTTTATGATACAATCTTTTCGGAATTACATGAAATATTACTGTTTTGTATGATACACTCCATTAGGTAAACACTAATGCATTAACAAAACTTTATTTTGACTTTGATAAGACGATTTCTCAAGATATCAATGATCTCTTCTGTTACAAGAGGATCAGTCTCAAAAGGTGTTTACTCAAATATATCTGTTTTATGTTCCAGCTCTCATCAACAAGAAGTCAAACTTTTAAATGTGAAATTTAGTTTGATTTGATTAATATAATGACAACGATCATTGGCCTAAGCCTAACCAATCAGACTTATATTTTCAACTTATGTCCACACTTTACACTCCAATGAACCATTTCATCCTTGAAGAAGACATGCTTATTCCTGTCGAAAGCACTGGAGTTTAAATTTAATGTGATGTTCACCAGTTTCCAATAAAGGTAATGATTTCGTGCTTGATGAGCGCAACATTTTCCAAATGCAAAGAAGCGCTAATTGACAGCATTTGGTTAATGCGGGGTGTTTTTCAACAGCTAAGAAACGCTAATTGACGTTAGTTTTTGTACTTTGCAACGTTCTGGTTGATCAGTGCTAAATTTCATCATATTTCATAATGTTTTGATTTGAATCAATGTTAAGCTTTTCAGTTGCTAAGGAGCACTAATTGACGTTGGTTTTTGTATTTTGCAATATTCTGGTTGATCAGTGCTAAATTTCACCATATTTCACAATGTTTTAATGTTAATCCATGTTAAGCTTTTCAGTTGCTAAGGAACTCTAATTGACATTAGTTTTGTATTTTGCAATATTCTGGTTGATCAGTGCTAAATTTCACCGTATTTCACAATGTTTTAATGTTAATCGATGTTAAGCTTTTCAGTTGCTAAGGAGCGCTAATTGACGTTAGTTTTTGTACTTTGCAATGTTCTGCTTGATCAGTGCTAAATTTCATCATATTCAACAATATTTTTATTTTAATCCATGTTAAGCTTTTCAGTAGCTAAAGGGTGGTAATTGACGTTGGTTATTGTACTTTGCAACGTTCTGGTTGATCAGTGCTAATTAACATTTAATATATTTTTAATATATATTTAATATATTTCACAACGTTTTGATTTTAATCCGTGTTAAACTTTTCAATAGCTAAGAAGGTCTAACATTATAACACCCTAGTTGATCCTTACTAATCGACATGTTTACAGTACTTTACGACAATCTGGTTGATAAATTTTACCTTAAGGTGAATTCCTAACATAAAACATGTTTTGTAAAATAGATATTGTCATCAAGTGCTAATATATACAAGGGCCACTATCGCTTATGATATCACTCGGATGACCAAGTTTGCAATATCACTACCGCATATACGTGATGCGTCCATCCAGGACATGACCGTTCATTAATATTTGAACGCATCCGCTCTAACTAACTGTAGCCTCTAGTCAGAATTTTATTCTATCTAACTGCTTCATTAACAGTAGACGGCAACACTTAACAAGGATTCCCAGTTGCCATAGCGACGGATAATTTAATCTCAGTTTCTCGTAACTGCAGCACGTCGTGGCACGTACAGAGTAACTAGAACGGTCCTTGTGCGTGGCTAAATTAGAAACATTTCGCCCTGTCACGTTTGTCTAACTTTTATTGGACGAGGAATTGGAGAGGTGACCTCGATATTATTATGCTGTTCTTGATATCCAGTGTATGTTCTATCCCAGCGGTTTTTATATGCTCCAGCAAATAAACAAAATTAGCCTCAGACTGAGATTCGTATTTTCTCATTACTCAACGTAACAACGTCTCATCGCACAAATTACACACGAGTATCGATTTTTAGAATTTCGAAATATATCATTGGTCATTTCGATATCTAACGATTCTTTTTTTTTGTCCACGTTATATCATTAAAATTAAACATTGAAATTATAGTAATTGTCTGAAAACACTGATTTTTATTTTATTGTTAGAATATTTTTTTTTACTTTTATTAACTGATTAATGAATTTCGACGTGTTGTTTTCTTCAATCTCTTCCTAAATAATGTTTTATTAATCTTACCTTTTATCTGAAATGCAAGTTGTTTATATGTATTTGTCTCCTCTTCTATTCGATCAGTGGTAAGCTTAAGTGGTAAAATTCGGGGCTCGATCCCTGCCCGATCATAGTCCAGATAGCTCATGGAGCAGCTTTGTGTTTAAAAACAGAAGAAATGAGCAATTACGATCCATTACAATGTCTAATGATTTTGAAATTAACATAAATGTTTGATTTTATACTAAGTAACGTTTATTTACTTGATTTTAATATTTTTACTCCCTAAGTATTGGATTTCCAGGATATGTTTGTCCATTAATATTTTAAATTTGACTACTTTCCCATTATCAGCTCTCATGTCATTACTAAAAATAATTGTATGCTATGCCAGGATAATTTTAGTACGTGTGACTGATAATCTACCATGGAAAGTGTAATATTATGTTCATAACTTGTGTGAAATTGATTGTAAAATCAGATGAAAATCGGTACATGGAAAACTTAAATATCACATGTTTACATTTGTTATCTGCCCCAAATGGTTGTATGAAATCAAATATTAGTGTCTATATATATAATGAATTTAGTACTTCTCAAAACTGTAACAATCTATGAATCCTTTTCTTCTTACGTTAGTAATGCTTGATTTGTTTTAACATAACTGACGAAGAAAAAACATAAAATATACGATTTAATTTCGATTATTAATTTATTTTTACTTACAGTCACGTAGAATAAATAGATTCAGCTTCGGTTACCAAGTTTTGACTTACCATCAAGTACAATAAGGAAAAATATTACACAGTTGGTTTAAGTTTGATTATTTGTTAAACGTACCTTCGCATAGCATAAGGGAAGACTACGTAGTAAATTCATCTTTGATTCCTAATTTTAGCATATGGTCACGTTGTATAGGGAAAGTTATACAGTTGATTTCATTTCGATTGCTAATTTTTGATGTAACATCACGTAGTGTAAGGAGGAAAATGTGCAGTTGATTAAACGTGGATTATAATATTTGAGCATATTGTCAAACACTTGTAGAGGAAAGATCATACGGCTGTACCAAGGCAGTTATCTCAGTTTGACCTATTATCAAGGTATCGCTTAGCGAACTCAAGTTAGGCCTAACCTTGCTCTGTTTGATATACCTTCTGCGAGATGTCAACCGAAAGAGTATATATTAATCTAATTATATTGTTTTAGGATATGATATTTAAACAAATTAAACATTTTTTTTGGATGGAGGGAGTTTCTTAAGTCACGTGATGAGTGCAGAGCTGATTGGACATTTCTCGAAAGTTTAAGGAACAATTTGAACGATATAAAATACGAGCTGGCGAGACGAGAAGAAACTGTTGACTGGTTAGGGCAGTTCGTTATTACTGAGTCAACTAGTTAGTTCAGCGTTAGTGCTGCAAATTTCGAATCTGTATTTTAAACGGAGTACTCTCTCTTTATCGGGATCTAGCATGGTCAGGTTTGATGCCTCCACCTCCTCCTCCTAAACGGAGTATCTAATCCAATCATCGGGATTTAGATCCATATGGACCTGAGAGGGTCAGGTGTAAGCCAGTACTAGCTACAAGTTTGTTTGTTTTGAATTTCGCGCAAAGCTACATAAGGGCTATCTGTGCGATAGCCGTCCCATATTTAGCAGTGATATATTAGAGGGAAGGCAGCTAGTCAACATCACCCACCGCCAACTCTTGGATTACTATTATACCATCGAAAAGTGGGATTGGTCGTCACATTACAACGTTCATGCACAGTGAAGGGGCCCGCATATTGCGAGTCGAGTGCTCTAACCAACAGGTCATGCTAGGACCGCTAGATACGAGAATATTGTATATGCAAGAATATTATTAAGCAGAATAACAAGTAATTTAAGCCTCCCGTTAGTTACATGGAATGTGTACAAGTTGTAGAATTTGTAGGTTGAGATTTTTTTTTATCAATATCATTAAGTTAGCTGGTCTTTGCGTTCTTCTTTTTAACGAACAATAATATAATTCTGTTTTACCATCGGACACTCTCACAGCTGATGTAACTTTGGCTGTTAATGTTCGATCAACCATTAGATGATTGTTGAGAAACACGAAGCTGATATAGTTTGAAACACTCAGTTTTTGTTTTGCATAAACTTTTTGATATATAATCGAACAATTGTGGAAGGAATTATCGTACATATGAAATATCTTAGATTACCAGTTTTTGATTAGCAGTAGAAAAACGTGCATCTAATTTAGAATTTCCAAAGTGTGATCTGGCACTAAACAAATGTGACAGAAAGTTTTTTAAGTTTATCATCTAATACCTTAAAATTTTGCATTCTATTCCTTTTATTATTAATGTACATAGTAAAACACAAATACTGGCAACTCTTATAACTTAGCACTGTTTTAGTAACATATTCAGGTTTAAAACTTAGATGAATAACGGTAAGATTACAGCGAATCCCAAAATATAATTTAAATGCAAATTTCGCAACCAGCTCTTTTAAAGTACGCTGTGTTCAATTTAAGATTTAAGAAGTTCGTGTGTGTGTGTGTGTGTGTATATATATATGTATATACATGCTTATGCATAAGAAAGAAGACAAAATGATTTTATTTAAAAGCAACGCGACAAATACATTACTGCAAATGTCACCAGTACATGCTTATTTGGGTATTATTGACAGTAGATGTCTTTTTTTGTGATTTGAACATTTTGTTTTGTGTTTGTGTAAACCACTTCTTGTTAAACGAAGAATGTTTATCAGTGTACCTTATGCTCTTCAGACAGGATTTTAAAATTTCCGAACACCACGTGTCTTGATGGAAGAGAAAATATCTTAAAACAAACGTACTCTACGCGTGCGTGTCAAATTAATGGTCACGCCAACTTGCATTGCATGCGAAATCATAATGGACACACGTCCTCCGTTACACCAGCTAGCAGCGGGCGAGTTATGGGATAAGGAAAGCGAATCAAGTCAAAGTCTTACCTAAAAGCTTTCCACTGTTAGGTCTACCCTAAAGCTTCACCACACTTGACGGTCCCTCCAGGACTTCAATATACATCTGCTCTTAGCTTTACAAATCGTACTCTAGATGGATTCTCTGATCTCATGTTATTATAGGCATGAGTTTGTGTCTGACATTCCCTGGGTCTTTGCTCTCTTTTTCCCGCATGAGTGTGTGTGTGTTTTAAGAAACCTGTTTCTCCAAACTCCTATAGGAAGGAGTTTGTTGTCGCTCTTGGTTACTTCTGATATTGAGGAGAATCTATATGTATGTATGCATGTATATATAAGTATCATAAAAGCAATAAGTTTGAAGTCACTATGCGAAGAACCAAAAGTTAAGTGTACGTGAACAATCCCACGTGAAGAAAGGAAACAACTGAATGATTCAGTATTACTGTACATATTTGATGAATGTCACGGTTTAACACTTTTTAATAAAGCCAGTTACATTTTTTTTTTAAATACAAAACAACAACGTTAACCTCAAGCTAGAAAATTATACAAAAACGAGCTTTTTACTAATAAGTTGTTAAATCTCTCTCCGAATTAAAAAAAAACAACAACAACAGTACTGATTTCGTGGATAACTGCACACTTCAAACTAATAAGAATTCAAAAATGAGAAAAACAGTGAAACATTTAAAGTGATCGTACATAAAAATAATCAGATATACATTGTTAAAATTTCTATGAAAATACTCGAATCGTTTTCGTGCTATTCAATATAGGGTGGTGCAAAAGTTGCAAATCCTTACAGTTGTGCACCGCTTAATATCACGACACAATGTCACAGTAAAATCAGTTCCACACGTCCTTACATGATTATTGGGATCACAACAAATGAAAAAAACAAAGACGGTTAGTGCAACATGAAGATGACTCATAAAATTCACACTAAGGGCGGGACTTAGGAATACCAGGGTGTTGCACAATTTGTGTATCACCTTGTACTGAACTTTTGGAAGGTAAAAAAAAAATAGGGAGGTGCTCAAAGGTTTATTTGAGTGCTGTCTTTCTTTAATTTAGTTAGTAATCTTTAACTAAAGATAACAGCATTATAATTTTTGTGAGTGAAATAAATATTTTAATACACTACTTTTAAACCTCATCGAAAAATCTTTATAAAAGAGTAATTTTTAGATCTGTCACATAAAATAACTGCACTTGTGTGCAATTGGAAAACAGCATAAGAATCAAATTAACTTCAGCTTTGTTAGTAATTCAGTAAAAACCGTTATAAAACAGCATAAGAATCAAATTAACTTCAGCTTTGTTAGTAATTCAGTAAAAACCGTTATAAAACAGCATAAGAATCAAATTAACTTCAGCTTTGTTAGTAATTCAGTAAAAACCGTTATAAAACAGCATAAGAATCAAATTAACTTCAGCT
>NW_013665691.1:574234-621358 GCF_000517525.1 Limulus polyphemus
AAAACAGCCAACTGCCAAGTTAAACAAAATATGTAATCTATTAATAAATAAGGTTAAGAAATGTTGATCGTCACGTTCACAACTTCTGCATATTAATGATCATTAAAATAGTTTTACATTATATATATATATAACTTATAGCAATAAATGCTGCTTCACTACACTCATGATTTTACGACGAATAAAATTCCTTTGAACGATCTGGTTATTGTTTCAAATTTATTGGTCTATTAATTTTATTAGTATTAATAATAAACAGTGTCAAATATCTTATTAGTTCGTGTTTTAATAATAACATTATAAGTCTTAAACATAAAGTTTAGAAACAGATAATTGGCATCCTCAGGTGTTCTATATTTTTAATGTTTTAACCTATTTCCTTATTTTTAATGAAAGCTGATTTACGTAAAACGCTTTACATTTATATTTATTTAATTTAACTTAAAGATATGTTGGTGATTTAATTAGTTGGAATAATCTGAGTACTAAATACCATATTAATAAATTGTATCCTACTCAGCTAGACAGGGAAAAATACTACAATATATGATACTAGAACATGATATTTAGATTTTGTCATAAAAATATAAATGGTTTTGTTGAATTTAATGCAGTGATTCTCAACCAGGGGTAAATTTACCTCTTGGGGGTAAAGAAAGTACATGGCAGGGGGTAAATAATTGATGTACCTGATGATTGAATAATAATTCAATTAAATTTCATTTTGTAAAATGTGTGTGTTTGTGTGTGAGAGAGAGAGAATGCTAAGAATGTGCGTGTGTGCTATTTTTGTGCAAAACCTGAATAACATCTTTTTTTTCTGACCTTCTTGTTTTTCTGTCCCTTTATCATGGCTATGAATTTTTGTATGGAAGCAAGGGGGTAAATGGAGAAATACATCAAGCCGAGGGGGTTAATGATGGAGGAAAAATTGAGAATCCCTGATTTAATGCTTCTGATGAAAATAGGAAATGCTCTATCCAAATGTATAGGTTTGCTTTATCTAACAGCAACATTCCTTTACTTTAAGACTTGCTTCTTCTAATAGTAACATTCCTTTACTTTAAGACTTGCTTCTTCTAACAGCAACATTCCTTCACTTTAAGACTTGTTTCTTCTAATATCAACATTCCTTCACTTTAAGACTTGCTTCTTCTAATAGCAACATTCCTTCACTTTAAGACTTGCTTCTTCGAATATCAACATTCCTTTAAGGAATGTTGATATTAGAAGAAGCAAGTCTTAAAGTGAAGGAATGTTACTATTAGAAGAAGCAAGTCTTAAAGTCACTTTAAGACTTGATTCTTCTAATATCAACATTCCTTTACTTTAAGACTTGCTTCTTCTAATAGTAACATTCCTTCACTTTAAGACTTGCTTCTTCTAATATCAACATTCCTTTACTTTAAGACTTGCTTCTTCTAATATCAACATTCCTTTACTTTAAGACTTGCTTCTTCTAACAGCAACATTCCTTCACTTTAAGACTTGCTTTTTCTAATATCAACATTCCTTTACTTTAAGACTTGATTCTTCTAATATCAACATTCCTTTACTTTAAGACTTGCTTCTTCTAATATCAACATTCCTTCACTTTAAGACTTGCTTCTTCTAATATCAACATTCCTTTACTTTAAGACTTGCTTCTTCTAATAGTAACATTCCTTTACTTTAAGACTTGCTTCTTCTAACAGCAACATTCCTTCACTTTAAGACTTGCTTCTTCTAATATCAACATTCCTTCACTTTAAGACTTGCTTCTTCTAATATCAACATTCCTTCACTTTAAGACTTGATTCTTCTAATATCAACATTCCTTTACTTTAAGACTTGCTTTTTCTAATAGCAAAATTCCTTCATTTTATGCAGAATGTATTACTTTCTCAGGTGTTTAGAATTAAAAAAAAATTATATTTTTAATATAAAGTGTTTCTTAAATTATATAGTGATAATATTAGTTATGTTGTTTTGGCGCTCTCTGCGTGTCTAGCTTATCTTTGGCAATTAACACATCGGGATAAATAGCATGCGTGACTATTTAAGTTCGTTTCTATAGGGCCGGGCGTGGTTTAGTGGTTAGCGTTCTGGGCTGAGTATCGTAAGGTCTAGATCTCGACCCGTAAAACCATTGAGCACGCTTCGCACGTTCAGCTGTGGATACGCTATAAAAGTGGCAATCAATCCTATTATTCTGTTCAAAAACTTGAGAAAGTCCTTGCGGCGGTGGCTACTGCTAACTGGCAGCACCCCTCTTGTTAGTAGTTCAAACTTATGGACGGCTGTACCCAAATCATAGATGTCCCTGACCTGGCTGCTTAGCTCATATGCGCATGGGGTACCTTTCAGTATTATCATTGATATAAAAAAACGCTCACTCTAAACATCGTTGTTCAGGGAGAAAATAAGTTGAATTTACTGTTTGTTTGTTTTTAATTCGGAAGTAAGTTCCATAGTGTTTTAATTTATCTAATTATAATACTTTTGAACCTACAAACATGTATGTGAATATTGTGAGGTGCTAGAAATGCCAACTCGAGAAGATATTGTTTACTTATCACCCTAAAGACCTGATTTTAATAATCATCTTTCTTTTATGTGTGTATTTTATTAAGAAAACCTTTCTTTTTTACAAGATAATGCAGGAGCAGATGGCGGTTTTAGATAACGAGCGTTGTGGGCTTAAGCGTCCATATCTACTCCTAGAACTTTAAGATTTTAGTTCTAATATCATTTCACTTGTGAGTCTTTGGAATAGTGTCTAAACCTCAAAGATGGCGTATCTCCCATTGCTGTGTGGTTCTTACTTCTGCAAATACTCGAGTAATATCATTTCACTTGTGAGTCTTTGGAATAGTGTCTAAACCTCAAAGATGGCGTATCTCCCATTGCTGTGTGGTTCTTACTTCTGCAAATACTCGAGTAATATCATTTCACTTGTGAGTCTTTGGAATAGTGTCTAAACCTCAAAGATGGCGTATCTCCCATTGCTGTGTGGTTCTTACTTCTGCAAATACTCGAGCAACGTTTCTCTTACTGTCATTTTAATGTATATCCCAGTTATATTTTTTTGCTCTTTTATGTGTCATGGTTTAATTTTTGGCTTGGTTGTGTGCTGTATGAAAAAGAAGTATTTATGATTATTAAAGAGTTTGTTTGTTGTGTTACACTTTGTTTCCTTTAGATGGTGAAATTAACATGGCTGTTGTTTAACCTTTTATATATATGTGCATATGTCAAATTACAGTGACGATACTGGGGACCAGCCCTTATATACTTCGTGTCAGTTTTGATTGCATGTGTTTACGCAGATTTAATTAGCAGCCCTTAATACTTGAATTCTCGATGCCTAAATTACAATTTCTAGAAAACACAATACGAAAAATAAGATAACTTTCAACGAATTCAGCTGTGGACTAAGACTTAATTTATATAATGTAAACATTGTAAATCTGGCAATTATTGTTTATTTGTTGAATTTCGCATAAAGCTACTCGAGGGCCATCTGCGCTAGCTGTCCCTAATTTAGAAGTGATACATTAGAGGGAATGCAGCTAGTCAATACCCCACACCGTCAACTGTTGAGCCACTCTTTACCTGCGTGTAATAGGATTGACCCCCCACTGCCGAAAGGGACCCCATGTTCAGTGACGGAATTTGAACTGGCAACTAGTAGATTGCGAGTTTAGTGCCCTAACCACCAGGCCACGCCAGACATAACTCGGTAATTAATTTGAATCCTTAACTGTGTATGAGACAAAAATTAGCCCTTAAACATTCAGGAATTACAGTAATACATCTCCTCTTTCAGAAATTACAGTAATTCATCTCCTCTTTGTGTACTTTTGCCATATTTACCTGAAATAAGTTACTGTTATTTTATATGATTGCTACTCTACAGAACTTCAAATCACGTTTAAGTATGTACAACGTCATAATTTTAAGTCGTGATATTATTAAAGCAACAATACTTTAAATACATACATAGTATATGAAAATCCGAAATTCTAGAGTAGAACTGATTTGCGCCTTTCCAAATAACAAGTAGTCAAACAGTCAGATATGTATGTCACTTCAATTATATCATTCAAATATTAGATATGCATGTCACTTCAGTTAGAACATTCCAAAATTATAATTATTGTCATTTCAGATAGATCATTCAAATATTAGATATCAGTGTCACTTCAAGTAGAATATTAAGATAATCATGTATTTAGGTCCCTTGAGCATGACCTAATGGTTAAAGTTATATACTGTGAATTTAATGTCCATGGCTTACATTCTGTTGCCACAAAAACGCGCTCCGCAATTTGGGACCGTGTGTGCATTATAGGATTGGGGATTTAACTTCCACTATTCTATTAAAGTAGCCTAAGAGTTGACGGCGGGTGCTTTTGACTAGCGCAGGTAGGTCCTTCTTTAGCTTTGCGAAACAAACACACCTAGAGGTTGATTATTCAAGTTAACTTTAACATTATTGACTGAACATAACAATCACTTGCTTTACTTTACTATGAGTACCAATTAGCAAGAAATAACATTTCAGTGTAGAACACAACCACATTGAACAACTCTTAATTATTACTGGTATTTACACTATATTTTAGTGCATAGTGTTATCACATTGAACAACTTTTTATTTTTATTTATTCAAAGCTTTAGTGCATATAGCGTTATTACATTGTTCACGACTTAAGACAAGGCTTGTAATTTTTCAGCCAGTGTCAACGTGCTGACGTGTAATTACTACTGAAATAGCGCAGTAAAGTAGTTTTACTCAAGAACTTTGTAGAGTGTGCCATGACTCAATGTAGCGCGTACTCCTTAAAGCAACGTTTTTAAATAGTCACTTCTAAGATAAAATGATTTTAATACGACATCTAACGTAGCCCCGACTGTAGGCCAAACTATCACAGGTCACAGAGCTGCGGGTTTTCTTTGGAGAAGAAAAATGCATAGTCTATTACTCTTTATGAAACACTTTTCACAACCTTTGACCCTTTCCTCACTTACTAAAAACTTTCTGCATTTTCTAGCTTGAGTATTGTTTGCTGTCACTAATGGTGCATGCGATTTTAAGTTTATTTGAGCAGTAATAATCACAAATTGGATACTGAATGCATAACATCTCCTTTAAAAAAATAAAAGCTAAAGTATTGCTGCAAATCCAATATCTAATCAGTTTACGTACACCTTGTATTTCTTTCCCTTCTTCATTTCATCTAGATAAATTGTATTCATACAGTTGCACGTTATCGTGAATCAATCGAAACTAAACTCTAGCAGTTGAAGAATGTTAGAGAATAACGTTAATGACATTTATGATAAAGTACAGAAAAAAGAAAAGTCGCATCACTTTTTCTTTTTTTTTTTTTACTTCTTCAGTTTTTTCCAGCTCATCAAAAATCTTAACTGCAGTGGTTCCTTATCTAACTCTTAGGATAGGACCGGTTTTCTATAATCTGAAGGGGAGCTGGAAACAAAAATCGGATAAAACTATTCAAATAGACACGATGTTTTTTCACCAATGATTTCATCATGACTGTGTTTCGAGATAAGGATAATGAATGTTTAGAGAGAACCTGAATTAAATAGGGGAAATATATCACGGGCAAATGACGAGCTCGATAGGCTTATCTTTTAAGCATTGTAACATTTTTAGTTAATTAGTAGCTTCCACTCTTTGAAAATGCAATGTACCATAACCATTATTTTCTGTCAGATAGGTGATTTGTGTAATCCGGTTAATTTATTTTCTGCACAAAATGAAAACGAGATCAGATTTTTTCTTATTAACTTTACAACAGTTTGAAAGTGTTTCACCTACATAATGTGATTAAGTTGATGATAGTATTTCCAAGTTTCCATTCTTTCTTAAGTTCTCTCTTGAAAACACGTAATAGTTTGTAATCGTTTAATATATTGTTTAATATTGTAGAACTTCACAAAAGTTGTTAAGAAAACGAAGATGCTTGATACATTGAAAGATGTTTCTACAATTCGCAAAGTGTTTTCGTTGTAGTAGGAGTGACTGAATCTTTTAGATACGCATGCACTTTTCTCACGTAAATAACTCTATAAATGATGTCACGATTTGAGAATTTAAAAAGATACTCATAGTCAGTGGTCCAATTAAGGGCGAATGAATGAATACGATGTCCCTAATGTTAAAATTAATATTACTTTCGTCGTTCTTCTTGGCAAAACTTAACTTATTGATTTAGTCTTAGAGAAGGCACGTGTGTTAAAGCTACAATTGTACTGATTGTTCCTGTGCTAGATATCTCCATCAACCATTGGTAAAGCTTGTTATTAGTTTGTTCCCAGTGTTTGTTTTATGCAAAGTTATTGTTAAATCTTAATTTTGATCTAATTGACTGATCAATGATGTAATTAAATTCATGATATATGTATATGAAAGTACTAGTACAGTGTACACTTCTTTCATTACATTTGTAGAGTCCTTTTTGTTAAGTAATTAAAATTCTGGCACTGGTCACAATTTTCGTACACATGCTTCAGAAATGTTACTTATTTAATAGACGCATCCTGTCGTGATTGAGCATATTTAATATGGGAATTCTTACACAGCACACTAGGCAGATTTTAAATTTTACTCTGAGGTAATTAGCAAAATGCAGATGAGATTTTAGGGCAAGTATGGAACTGATTTGTAGAATTCTTGATGAATAAATGTTTTTAAGTTATTTTCGTAGATAAACGCACTGCGTGCAGTTGAATTCTAGGGGCTCTTTGTAAGAATCAAATTGTAACACGTTATGGAGGCGGGAAGGTGTATTTGTACGATAAAAAAATGTTCATTGAATGAAATAAACTATTTAACTTTGATTATTTCCTAAATTTCAGATCAAAATTAAAAACATGAAAGAAGATCGAAGCTATAAGAATGAGAACAGTAATATGTAAAATTAGTTTTGTAGTTAGTTTTCTGTGTACGAGAATAGTTAAGTGGGGTCTTTCTCCTCCTACAGAACAAAATTATAATTTGGAATAATCTAGACAGGATGATATATATTTAATTTTTGTTTTATTTATTACCCTGTTGATTGCACCCACCAGTGTCATAGAGGGTGTTTAGCGGACTTACAACGCTAGAAACCGGGTTTCGATACCGTGGTGCGTAGAGCACAGATGGCCCATTGTGTAGCTTTGTGCATAATTTCTAACAAACAAAATGTTGATTGTAATGATATTGAACTAAAACCTTCAAAAACGAGCATAATAAGATAACAGCAATATCTTGTTTACAAAGTTAGACAGTTCAATATTTAGGGAGAAAAAAACACGAAAGACTGACGTCATTCTTCGCCGTATTTACCCACTAGGATTCACATTTCACTTAGGCCTTACTCTATTATGACATAGTACCGCATCACACTGTTTTAACGGACTAGGATTCACGTTTCACATGGATTTTGTTGTGTTAAAACGTGGTACTTGACCATGTTTACAAATTAGAATCACGCTTCAATTAAGACTTACTGTATTATAGAATACAGTGATTAAAGAATAGAGTTCACGTTTTACTTTGACCTTACTATATTTCAACATAATACCTCAGAGTGTTTACAAACTAGAATTCACGCTTCAATTAAATCTTACTGTATTATGGCATAATACTTCACAGCTATAGAAACTAAAATTTATGTTCTACTTAGGTCTTACAGTATTATGGCATAGTAACTCACAGTGTTTACAAATTAGAATTCACGCTCCAAATAGATACTGGTGTATTATGACGTCGTACATCGCCGTGTTTACAGGCTCGGAGTCACACTTCACTGTATTGTGAAATAATATCTTGCTATATATTAAACTATAATTTACGTTCTTTAGCTGTATTATGACGTCGTACATCGCCGTGTTTACAGGCTCGGAGTCACGCTTCACTGTATTGTGAAATAATACCTTGCTATATAATAAACTAGAATTTACGTTCTTCATTAAAGCTTACGTTATATAATATCGGCTTACCTCGCCGTATTTATAGTTAAAGCTCATAATTTACTTACATGTTATTGCACTTACATCGTAATTCACTGTATTAATAGGCTTACGCTCACGCTTTCCTTACGTCACACTGTGATGATGATATTTCAGTGTGTTTATAATTCACGCCTTCCTAATGTCACGCAGTAATGACTTCTTACTCTTCTTTGCATATAGCCTAAAGTTAACGTTTCATTTAAGCGATACTGTAATCATATCTCATCGTTCCTTATCAGTAGTTAGTATTCTGAAAACAGTGAATAATTTTAACAATATCTGAAAAACGAAATTGACCGACAGAGAGAGACTATCATAAAGTTAATAGAAACACTGATAGATATATATGTAAAGATGAGTAAACAGCTAGGCAGATATAAGTTTGTAATAAGTTAGATAACTAACCAGACATCACACAAACAGATAAATTGCAAATTTTAGATTCTCTCAAAGCCACTTACAACGCTCATAGCTCCAACGTTTTTTTTTTTATTTCTAATTATTGTTCGAAATTATATGTAACAGTTTTGTTTTTCCATTCGGCATTTGTTTACCTAGAATATTTTTCATATTTGACTCTTTAAAATGGCAGTTTGAGGGCGTATTCAGGATTCAGTAAAGGTGCCATGGACTTCAGTAACTTAAAGATTATATGCGTAATGATAGTTTTCGATATGTTTGTTTTAAAATTTGAGAGACGTTATTTGGAGCATCTCTGAAAGTTCTGTTAATCTTTGCGTTTTTCTTATACGATTGGGTTTTTTAAAACAACTTTTGAATACAATAACAAGCATGTGTGGTAAGATAAAGAATATTCAGGTAACAAAACAAAATTCACTTTTATCGTGTTGTCTTTGATCTGTTTAATAGCAGAAATCCAAAGACACTTAATGAAAAATTAGATATACACGTGTGAACTTGTAGGGAACAGATTTTTAATGAATTGTGTTTCTTCGCATAAAATGAAAGGCTCGTTTAAACTAAAAATATAAAGTTCTTAACTTTCCTAGTAAAATAAAAAAGCAAATAGACAGGATAACAACTTTTTCCCATTTAGTAACAGCTTTTTATTGTGCACATTTTTCATATACCTTTTCACAATGGTGCAGTAATGGATGACAAGAATGTATTTCAGAGCTACAAACACTAATCAAAATAGTGTAAGAAACGAAATTTTAAGGCGTAGTAGTAACTTTTAAAGACACCCGAGTTGTTTTCACTAGAAAATGTTTCTTGTATTTTCTAAACTGCAATTAATTCCTTGGGAAGGGTGTGCGTTGTACCGAAATTCATTTTGTAAACGCTTTGGGATAAACCATCTTAATCTCTCTCTCTAAACACATGCCTTAAAATTGGATATTCTAGTGTCGTGTTTCTCAAAATTTGCTGTGCTTATTTGGATACCAGGTAAGCACATATTTTTCTTTCTCTTTATGATGCTTAATTATATGACTGTCAGCAAGTAAGAATAGCTTCAAAATGTTTGTGAAACATGCCTTGTGAGAGTCATTTTACTGGATGAAAAGCGAACCCAGATGTCGAATTTATTCAAAATGATATATATGCCTTTAGCTTCTCAAATACAATTTCAACATCTATGCTGACAGAGCACGTTTAATACATGTAAAATATGATATAGAATAATATGATACATTTTTTATATTTATATCCCTCTCTTTTGATGAATTTGATGATTAGATTTTACGCTTGTCTATATTTATGTGTACGTCTTTACCAACCTAAGTGGCCGTCTGTGAATCTGCCACTAAACGGAGATGTTTCACTTAGTAAAGTAAAACGTAGTTATGAATACAAAGGAGTTGAATATCATTTTAAAAAGTAAATATTGCAAAATCAAAGTAATCTTTAATATTTTAAACTACTTGTGATTTCGTTTTAGGCTTAACAAAAGTTTTATTAGTCTGTTTATTTATGTATGTCAGTTACTATTTGTCTGTCTGTACATCTATCATTTTCTTACTGTTTATTTCCGAATTAATTAAACAACACGCCTGTTTAACGTTTACTATATTCAATCTCTATAAATGTAATCGTTTCAGAAACGAAGCCATAACCGGATTTTCAAGAATACCAGATTTGATACCTTTATTACTCGATTCGTATTTTCAAGAGTGTAAAAGAAGATTAAAATGTACTTTTATTTCCGAATTGAAATGCACTGCCAAGATTATCTAATTTCTTAAAAAAAAAAGAATTCGAATCTTCAAGCAACAATCTCGATTTATAGTCATGAATAATGCAGTCGTCTTCCATGAAAAGATTAATTTTATTAGTTACAGTCGTACGTTAGAAAATCTCATTAAATAGTCAACAAAAGTTTAATAAGCTGCGTAACTGCTTATTTTAACTAGTTCTCAAAACGACCAACGCATTGAGTTTCATTGATTGGTTTTTTTCAATTACTGTGCGCAATGATTTTGTAGCCAAAATAAATGCATTATTTTATGTAAAATAACGTTTTTTACATTGATTTTGGGCCTTTTACCCCCAAGTACTTTATTTCCAAAAGGTGCTAGTGATACTCTTCATGCCAAGTTTTCTGGCCTTTATCTGTTTTGTTCTTATCTCTTGTAAAAACTAATATCAGATAGAGATAATGAAAATTTTACCTTTATACAAAACTTTAAATTGCAAACCCTCATACATATATATGTATATATATATTACACGTAGTTTTCTAGTTCTGGCATGGCTTTATTCTCTCTGATTATGTGTATTGTATGTATTTCTGTCTCGATCGATTTATGCGTTTCTCTGACTTTCTAATCTGACTGTATGTCTGCCTTACTGTTTTTATGTATTACCCTCTCTCTCTCTCTGTTTTGATGTTTATTTATCAATATTCATGTGTCTCTCTTTTATCTGACTCTGTCTACGTTGCTATTTACCTATCTCTTTACAGTTATCTTTACTTACAAGCAGATGTTTGTTTATCTACTTATCTACTTCTATAATCTATTTTGGGGGAAAAACAACAGTGACATTAATTTAATTTTTGTTATGCAATGTCTCCCTTGTCAAACTTTGGATATGAGAAGTTGTTTTAAAGTGACTAATCATTTTTCTCTTTCCTCTAGAGTTTTATTTTATTTTTCAAATTTTACATGTTTTTATAATTTGCTGTTTATATGAAACTTCTTCCAACTTTTGAAAGTCAGCTAATGTTTGAGAGATTCCTTCCTTGTAAAGCTTAAATGATTTTTTTAAATATAAAGTCGATATTGACACTTCCTTTGCATGCATGTTTGGGGCTTAACTCTGTAAAATATTTGTACGTACAAAAACACACTTCTTCAGATGGTATTCAATAAAATATATTTCCAACAGTAATCCCAAAAGAACTCCCGAGCTTTAGAAACATCGGTTGTAGACGCGGTCGTTTTGTCTGCAGAAACAAATTCTGAAAAGCTGTGATAAGGAAAAGATGTAGCCTTAGTTCCCATATTTATAAATGTAGATATTGGAAGAGCCACGGTAATGCCGATCAGCTTGGTCCGTAGACTGTAGATAAACAGGCATCAAGGATGAGGAATAAGATTCTTAATAAACCTGAGATTAAACTAGCAGTATGCTTTTTATATTTTATCAAATAACACGTTCAGAAAAATATATTGAGCATTATATTTGTCACTTTCATTTCTTCTACTTAAAAGTTTCGGTTAGTTTTAATGACAATTCAACTCAAAGAGACTGGACGAACATTTGTTCTCCTCTGACAGGTATTCCCTTAACTGTTTTGTTGGAAATCATGTAACACCTAAAACAAATTTTAATGCTAACCTGAAATTTTAAATAATGAAATAATAATTTAAAATGTGAATAAATAAAGCAGTAAATATATATGTTATTAACAATATTGTCATTTTGTAAATAATTCCTTCTGAACTTGTAATTTAAGTATTAGAATAAAGCTTGTTGATTGAATCTAATCTCTTTTTTTCCCCTGGTGTAATACTTTTGTTTGTTAATATTTCTAACTTCTGGTTTGATTTTTTTCTGCACATAACATTTCTCTACGGGTGGGTGTTTGTGCTACTAATTACTAATCGTAGTACTGAAATCTCATTGAAAAAAAATTAGAAAAGCTGAACATTTTCTTAAAAAAAGTTTATTTTTCTGGAAAGTATTGCACGGGAAGAGTGTTCAGATTGTGCTCTTTGGTCATACGTAACTCATTGCAGCAAAATGATTCAATGTACAGAGCTCAAAATTTTCATAAATTTAGTGATATAAACTGTAATGTTTTTATAAGTTAAAAATGGTATCGTTTGTTTAAAAAGTAATAGTTTTTTAAAAACTCCAGTTTCTCAGTAGTACATTTATAAGTTACATCAATAAAGATATAATCAGACCACATGTACAGTCCCAGTGAAAGTCGTGTTCTTGTTGTGAGGAGAGTACTTTTATTTAAAATCATGTTCTATTATAAAGAAATGGTTGTTGCATATACCACAGTTATATTTCTAATTGTCTTAATCTTGAATACCCAAAGTATGGATTTTTGTTTGTGATGCCATTCAATAGATGGTGAAGGAGTTTTGGTTACATACATAGATACTGACATACACGCTACGTCCATTATAGTAAGATTGCAATACCCTTATTGCTATGTCATTGTGCTCACTGTATTGTCTTTTGTGTTTTTATTCTTATATTATCATTTCCTTCTTAGCACTGTGATCATCACACCATGTTCTATCCTTAGGACTTTCGTTTTTATATGTAATATGATTTTCTTACTACTGTAGTCATCATACTCACTGTATTGTCTTTAGTGCTTTGGTTTTTATATGATAATTTTCTTCTTAGTACTTTTGGTTATCACACCCAGTTCTATGCATAAGGCTTTGGTTTTTACCTTCACATTTCTGCCCATAACGCTATGAACTTTATACTCTTTTCTAATCCTTTGTTTTATATATATCTTTTACTGTGGGACTTATACTCATTCTTCCGTCCTTAGTACTCTAGGCTTTATACTCATTCTTCCGTCCTTAGTACTCTAGGCTTTATACTCATTCTTCCGTCCTTAGTACTCTAGCCTTTATACTCATTCTTCCGTCCTTAGTACTCTAGGCTTTATACTCATTCTTCCGTCCTTAGTACTCTAGGCTTTATACTCATTCTTCCGTCCTTAGCACTCTAGGCTTTATACTCCTTGTTCCGTTCCTAGTACTCTAGCCTTTATACTCTTTGTTCCGTCCTTAGTACTCTAGCCTTTATACTCCTTGTTCCGTCCTTAGTACTCTAGCCTTTATACTCCTTGTTCCGTCCTTAGTACTCTAGCCTTTATACTCTTTGTTCCGTTCTTAGTACTCTAGGCTTTATACAAATTGTTCTACTCTTAGAACTTTGGATATTATACTAATTGTTCTGTCCTTATGCCTATCATTCTGTACTTAGTGCTCTGGTCTTCATAATCGTTATTATATCCTTAGTTCTCTAGAATTCATAATCACTGGTCTGTCCTCAGTGCTCTAGTTTTCTTACTCACTGGTATAACCTTAGTGTTCTGAAATTCATAGTCAGTGTTCTGTCGTCAGTGCTCTAGTTTTCGTACTCTCTGTTCTGTCCTTAGTGCTCTGGTTTTTTTCACTTACTGTTCTGTCCTGTTTGTAACATTAAATGAAATGAATATTGACGACCTGACTCTAGTACCTTAGATAGAGACATTGGTGCCATTTTCAGATTATTTGATCTGTTGCTTTGAGATTCCTGTTTTTCTACAACAGGATAACTAGAGCATGAATATTTTCCGTATCTGACCTAGTAAAATTGGTTATGTTTAGATTTGTTAACTTTTGCTTTAATAACTTTATTATTACGATCGATCAATCTTTACCTTCATTCAAACTGAGACAATATGACAGCAATCAATCCTAGGTACTGGTTTTATTTTAGAATAAAATTAGTTTGTGGAGATGGTATATGAATGACTGACAGCAACCAATCCTAGGTACTGGTTTGATTTTAGGACAAAATTAGTTTGTGGAGATGGTATATGAATGACTGACAGCAACCAATCCTAGGTACTGGTTTTATTTTAGGATAAAATTAGTTTGTATAGATGGTATATAAATGACTGAATATATATATATATATATAATATGAAGAAAGATAATAATGAATTATATTTATCACAAGATACAAGGTCGGCCCTTGGGTTGTGCGACGTGTGCTCCGCACAGGGCACTCACCCCAAGGGGCACCAAGATCGACATTAGAGGTTCTCGTTAATTTTACAGGGACAGGGGCACCGAAAACAAAGTCCTTGTTGGTCACACTATTGCCTAGGGCCAGCTCTGATAAAATAAATCTTATGATTATTGTATTTCTGCAATCGTTATTCTGTTTCTTGGTTTTGCTTTTTCGAGAAGAAGAGTGTATAATAGAATTTCAACCACACTATGTCCTCCATATTCCTGACGACGCGTTTTGCCCAGTATCATAGCATATCAGGACGGCTAGGATACAACAAACACAGTAGTGGTCGGAACGCTATCTATATAGATCATTTGTGAGAATAATTATAAGGGATCGAATACAGAATGTAGTGCTTAAAATTACAATAAGTCTATTACTATTGTCGTATGACAAATGTAATTGATTATAATCCCGTTTCTCCATCTTAAAAAAGGCGATCACGCTCTTACAATTGAAGAAAAATACATGCTTTAAATAGTTGGTAAGTTAGCCATTCAATACAACTAGAGAATACAAAGTTGTGATAAGTAATTTTCACTTACCTGCTGACTACAAATGTGGAGGTTTCTTTGTATATTTTGTTAGTATAATATGTTGACTATAATTATAGATAAGGTGAACTGTATTGTTTGATTTTTTTTATTATGTATAGTTAAACTTTAGAATATTTTTTGTTACGCAGGAGAAAGATTGTAATTTCGTCTTTTATATATATTTTTTTTCTCTAGGAGTTTTGCTTACTCATTCCATATACCTTAGAATAAGACTACTAAATCATTGGTTGAATTTGTAGAGAATATCAACTTTGAAAGCTTTTGTTACAATTTGTGGAAGCATGTTTTAACTTTGTTCTTGTATATCGAAAGTCTGATTATTTTTGACAGATTCTGTTAAGGCTTAAAGAAAAATAATAATTTGTGAAAGAGCTTCCTGCGGAATTATATGTTTTTTTTTATTTTGTTTGTAAAGAGTAACCATCTTTCCTCCACTTGGAAAGTAGCCATAATAATATAATGGAATGCGCATGTTCTGTAGCTTTCCGTCAAGGTAATTCCATTAATGGCTATCTCTATTACACAAGGGAGTCTTCGCCGTTTCTTTTTGACAGTCATCCTGTTTCATCGTCGGTCCAGGGACTTAATTAATCACAATCCTTTGTTTTCTACAGATTGCGGCTAGGTGGAGAGAGTGTTTAGCACGTTGTCACGTTCCCACGTGCAAGACATGACTTATGATGGCAGTAACGAGTTTGCCGTGGTGACGCATGGAAACGTGCACTAACTAAATAATATTTCTATGATTGATCGTGAAAATAAAAATGATGAAGAATAAAAAACACTGAACCTCCACTATTGTTCGTTTTCTTTTTAAGTAAGAAAATAAGTTGGATATTTCTTTTCTTTTTAAGAAGTACGACAGACTTTGAACTGCAAAATGTAATGAATGAAATGTTAAAAGTGACATTTTGTATGATTAGAATACTTCTCACTAAATTGCTGTCAGTATCTAGGAACTTTGATAATAGTCGCTCGAAGATGAATGTCATTATAAAAACCTTTAAGTATAAATTTTGAAAGAATTCACTTTTCCATCGTTGGCTCTCATGTGGCCATAGAAACGTGAATATAGGTGTTGAAAGGTCTTTTTATCATTGACTTGTGAATTCTTTTCTTTTTCATTAAAATCCGTCAAGTGTTACACTAAATAGTAGGATTTGTTCTAGTAGCATTTTGCAGGCGAATAAAGAATTGGTGAAATGTCCGGCTTCGTATCTCAGGTGATTCTTTTCGAATAAAGAACAAGAATGCTTCTAATATGAAAATGAAAGTAATAATATAAAAATACAATCTAAACATATAGTATTCTTTGGATGACTGAGATATATATGAGTTGCCTATATATTTATGTTCTGATGAATAATTTAAACATCTTACAAATAAACTGTAGTGTGAGCCTTAGAGGCAGTAATTATTATATGTGGTTGCGTTAGATTAATGAGGAACTGTGTAAGAGAAAACATTATTACAAATAAACTGTAGTATGAGCCTTAGAGGCAGTAATTATTATATGTGGTTGCGTTAGATTAATGAGGAACTGTGTAAGAGAAAACATTATTACAAATAAACTGTAGTATGAGCCTTAGAGGCAGTAATTATTATATGTGGTTGCGTTAGATTAATGAGGAACTGTGTAAGAGAAAACATTATTACACGCTTTATGCTCCAGAACGATATTTTAATCCAAATTTCTCTAACGAGGAATGTATAAATACCTTGAAAATTCTAACAATTGTTCGTAATATTGGTCTATTCTTGAAGTTCAGCTTCTCTGGTTCTTAATAACCACTTTATTAAACTATACCTTTCTTTACGGAGACTTCCTTTTAGAAGAGAAAAATCCTTAAAGGCCCAGACGGTTTTAAGAAGTTTGACCATCAACTATAAATACTTAGCACCAGCGTCTAAACACTTGAAGTCTATTAGCATAACAGAAATTCTGGTTTTTGTGATAATACATTAAAAGGGGATAGCTAAGTTGGGGAAATCCTCTTTTTCTATTGATGCTATTCTCTCACGCAAATCCGTTTTCTTGTACAGTTCATCGGGAACAGAAAGTGTCGTAACTACATGTGATTCGTTGACCCTTCAAATATTATATAATACTCCAGACCCTTCAAATACTATATAATATCTCAGACCCTCCAAAAACTATATTATACTCCAGACCCTTCATATACTGTATACTATCCCAGACCCTCCAAACATTATATAATACTCCAGACCCTTCAAATACCATATGATATCCCAGACCCTCCAAATATTATATAATACTCCAGACCTTTCAAGTACTATATAATATACCAGACCTCCTAAAAATATTAGATATTTCTTCAGACGATGTTTATAACATGGTAATACTCATTTTGTAGTGCTTTCGTAGCAGGTCCATGCACAACATTAATATTTGTAACAATACATCTAGTGGCTTACTCATGCATACCCTGTCAACCTCAGAAATTTTCCTACTGTTACATACTTTGTAGTACATGTTTGTGGCATTTTGTAACATCAAATATATAACTTAGAAGTTTATGCTCAAAATCAGAAACATGGTCTGGGTACATTATCCCAGTTGACAATACACGTTGGTATATACTTTGGTAAATTTTTAAAACATTGCGCTATATCATATGTCTGTGATGAATATTAATATATGTGTATTATGTCTGGTCAAGATTAGCGTGTTTCTTATCTAGGTGTGTATTTTCTAGTTGCGTGGTATGAACTGAAAATAAGCTCTATTTTACATCTTTTTTTCCAAAACCCAGAACAGGGAAACAAATGTCAAACGTTATGGCTTTTAGTTGAAAGCTGGTTAAAAGGTTAAATATTTTGCTTATTGAACCAACTTTTGTTTATTGTATATTGTGGTTAAAGCCCACTTTGTAGTAACTTTGTTTTGATTCGCCCTTGTAGAATGACGTCAGACTTTCCCATATTGATTGATTTGATGCTCACGGTAGAAACTTGAGTGATGATTTTTTAATGGCTTGTGGAATTAAACTAGTCCAAATTGCTTGAATAATTGAATAAGCCAAGCGATTAGAGAGATCTTCTCACGTGTAAGCACTTCATGTTTTACTTCAAAGTCTTTCTATTCAAGACATAACCATCAGAAGACTATAAATAAAGCTGTCGAAGTGTACTTGAAAATCTTAAAGATTTTTTTATAATGAAACCTAATGCTAGATATGGAAGAAAATATTAGTAATTCCCAGAATAAGTCAATGCCAAGCATTGTTCCAATATTCTAACATGGAGCTTTTATCTTAGAGCCTGTGTCTTGTACTTGTAACTCGAACAAGATACAACAGTACATCACATACGTCACCTACTTTCAAGATATTCATGCAAACACACTTTCCAATTAGAACAAAAGAAAAATATCATTCGGAAAGAGAAACGTACATTCTCGATAAACAGTAATCTTATCCTCGAAATCTATTGTACGTGAAAGAATTATAAAAAAATAAATAGTCTAAGTAAACCCTCAACATAATTTTTTCAAGACTTATATGCTATTCTAAAATCCTATATATATTTTTGCTCTGCTTATTTTATCTTATCAATCAGATCATGATACGAACTCACAGATAAAAAACAGATTGCTTAGGAAAACACTATTTTTGTAATATACGATTTGGTTTTTCTTTTAGGATTCGCCAGTGAATATTAAAAACGTATAAACAATCTCATTGAATTTTGCTGAAAAAGTGTATATAGAATCAGAAAGTAATAACATGCAAACTGAAAGGATCAAAATAGATAGAATGATCAAAATTCAAAATGAGTACTGATGATGCAGCTAATTTTGGCTATTGGTTTATCGTGAACGAGAATTTCTCACAGTTGATAGGATGCAAAGAGTATGATTTTTATATACTTATCCGTTTTTGATTTGTATATGCTTATCCCTATATATGTATGAGCTTGTATGTGCGTTCGTGTATCATTTAGAGTAACAATTGGTAAATCGTCCTTTAGTTCTTCATTCCAAAATCTGACAGATCACTAGATCTCTCACAGTATCGTAATTGCTCCTCATTCATTCACGTTGTATCGATTTACTACTTTTTCTTCCAGATCAAACAATACAGATAGGTAGTTAGATCATGTTGTACGCTACACGTTGATGAGGAGTAATTTGAGATGTCAAAGGCTTTCTTATTTTGTTAGATTCTTGAATAAAGAGTGCAGCCTAATCATGTCAGTTTTTTCTCATACTTATGTTTATAATCATTTGTTTCGTATATATTTTGTATTAATATAATACTTTGAAATAGAATGCATTTATTTTAAATAAAATTATAGTCCTGTTCAAAAATAGCATTTGTTAACAAAACTAAACATTATAATACAATAGAGAAAGTAGTTTGTATTAGGACTACACAACAACAACAGAAATACATTAGGTCTCAGTCTGAACACAAAATAGGCCTAGCACTTCTTATGGCTACACGCACATATTATTCACTAGGCAGACTTCACAACCTTATATAAAAGATTAATCGCACTTTTTGAGAACGGTGTATTCAGTGTTACTCTTCCTTTATCGTCGGTTGTAATACATCTGTTTCCTGGTGCTGCACTCTCCACTCACTGTAACAAACTTTAGCGCATTTATGTCTTGGATCACACAGCTTGATGAATTTCTTGCAACAAAGTTGAGCAAGGTTAATCTTAGATCACACATCTTGATCAACTTCTTGTAATAAACTTTAGCAAGATTAATTTTAGATCACATATCTTGATCAACTCCTTGTAACAAACTTTAGCAAGGTTAATCTTAGGTCACACTCTTGACCAACTGTACACAGACATTTTACTGTACGTTGGCGTCAGCTTCGAAAACCTACTTTAAATTAATCAAATCAGGGGCTGATCTACGATTCTATTTAAGAAGGTGGCCACTTGATGGGATCTGGGACATGTTTTCTCGGAAAACTTTTTAAAATATGTCGGATCGAAACGCAGATATCACGAATGTCAGTTTCATCTTTCATGGTTCGTAGAAGTGCTGCTATGGACGTAAACTTGTGACTTTATTCTCTTAATTTAGTTATGCCTCCTTTACGGCCTATAGCCATACAGCAAAAGTATTTCACTTTGCGTAATTGGGGTCCATACGTTGTCTTGAAAGTAACTGGAGTTCATCTTTGTCTTACTACGCTCTTTGTAACGTTTACATTTCCCATGTTATAAGAAATCATAAAGCTCGAATTAAACCTTCCTTACTTTAAGATCTTGGGAAGTTCACATCACTTCATGGTTAGTATAAATCGTTCATTTCTTGTTCTCTTCACTCTAATACACGTAAGCTTCGTCCATTGTTTCAACGAACACTCATCTCTCATGTATGCAAGGAATTTTCAGACAGTTTACTCCATAGTTTGTCTTTCTCTCATCCGATAAGGATGACGAGTAGTTTGTGCACGCGCGGTTTATGCTTCTTTAAAAGGATAAAATGTTTGTGAATTATCATGCTTTCAGTTGATTGCGATATGTGGAACGTATTACGAGTTTTATGTGTGTTTGTGTCGTGGTGGTGAGGATAAGATTTTGTATCACATAGGATCATGTCAAGATGTCTACTAGTTAAACACTGAATTATAAATATCAATTTCTTGTACCATATAAAGTTTTAAAAATAAGATATAAGGTTCGGATTTTGTACATTTCAGATCATGCTGGTTACATGTCATTATTACGTTCGACAATAAACTTAATTTAGGTACAGTTAAAAATCAAATCAATAAATAAATAAGCACTAGGGATATACGAACTTGCCGTCATTTTTAACCACTGATGAGAAATATCTACTGTTACAGTTACCCTCAAAGTGTCACTGATCCTTCTGCAACCTACTAGGAGGATCAGTGAATTTCCTTGAGATGGGAAGAATCAAAATTACCTTCAAGACAATTACTATAATGAACTGCTCTTTTTCCATTTAAATATATAGATAAATATTTACGAACAGAAAAGATAGATTCTATATATAAGAAATACAAATGCGTTTATTTTGTTTCTCCAAATGCATTTGAAGAAACAGAATGACATTTATTGGAAGAGCATGAAACCTGATAATCATCAGTGAATATTTCAGATTAAGAAAGCTCTATAGACATAGAGTAACTGGTCGTCTTCTCCCCTAGCTGCTCAGATGCATTAAGATAAATGGAACGACCATTAGACCTAAATGGAGGCCTCGCGCTGCATAGAAAAGAAGTAAAAAAACAACCACGATGCATAAATGAAAATGGTGAATACGAAACAAATAGAATTAATGAGATAAGGGAGATATTTGTGTGTGAACATGAAAGACGAAGCATTTTCTTTTACTATTAAAGGTCCAAGGTGGGCAGAGCACAGATAGCGTATTGTGTAGCTTTACGCTTAACAACAGCCTAACCAAACCAAATGTACTATTAAGGAGTAAACAATATTCATCGGGATTTTAAAAAAAAGATATATATATATATATATTTAACAATGGGCATATTTGCTGATGTGAAGATAGATTTCTGAAAATCAAAATGTCTCTGATGGCTCGCGGATATAATAGAGGGTTTACAAGTCTAAAATTCGGGGTTAAATCCCGTCGATAGCCGCACGACAGATACCTCATTGTGTAGCTTTGTGCTTAACAACAGCGACAATTAGAACAGGTGTAGCCTGGCAATGACCAGGTGGTTAGGGAGCTCGACTTACAATTTGCGGGTCGCGGGTTCGAATCTCCGTCCCACCAAACATGCTCGCCCTTTCAGCCGTAGGGTCGTTATAACGTTACGGTCAATCCCACTATTCGTTGGTAAAAAAATAGCCCAAGAGTTGGCGGTGAGTGATGCTGACTAGCTGCCTTCTCTCTGGTCTTACAATGCTAGCGCAGATAGCCCTCGTGTAGCTTTGCGCGAAATTCAAAACAAACAAACAAACAAACATAGAACAGGCGTAAGTATAGTTAAGACTACTTTCAAAACTACAAAAAAATTAAACAATTGTTTTTTATCATAACCATTTCGCTTTTAATTTAGTTTTAAGTTAATATCTTGATTTATATTTATGTGTGTATATAAACGTATGCAATCCTCTGGTGTCAGTTTTCTGAAAATCCAGAAACTGAGATGTTTATTGATTTTTTGGAGCGAGTTTCTGTTGCATGAATTAGAAAGGCATTCCGGAAATTAAGATTGATAACTATTTTGTGCTTGCCTATGTAGTCTTCATTCTAATCACAAAGAAAATGGTATGGAAATAAAGTAGGAATTATCCAGTTGGGAAGTACCGAGATCAATTGGAAAATGGAGATGGCTTCCTTGTTATAATTTGTATAAAACGAATTTTGAAATTATGGTAAATCAGCAAGTATAAGTAGAATATAGAATAAAAAAGATACCAACATAATAATGGAAATAAGCTTTAAGAATTTTGCATAATTAGCTACACCACAGAAGTTTCAGACATTTAGTAGTAATAAGAAAGGCTGTTTCTGCTTCTAGGGAAAAAAATGATATATAATAACTAATTATATGACCACCAGCATATTACTTAGGTTTTCATGAATTTTCGTAATATTACTCCAAAACTTTAAATGTTGAATGTATTAACCACTTTTCACAACTATTCAGTCCTAAGAGCGATTTATAATGTTCAGGATTAACTTAATTAGTCACAAGCTTGTATTTAATTGTATTTTTAATGTTCCATAACCATTTTGAAACCGTAGCAAATTCCTTGTTGGTGAACCTTCTAAAATCCATTACTTCAATCTTCCCTCCCGTAGCTGTAGGGCTTATAACGCTAAAATTCTGGGTTCAATTCCTGTGGTACTACAGCGCAGATAGCTTATTGCGCAGCTTTGCGCTTCAACAGAAAACCGTTCCAATGTATTTTGTGAGAATTTCATTAGATATAAAGTTAAAAATAACTAAATATTTGATGTTAATGTGTTAATAAGAAACGCAATACAAACTGAACATTACTAACACTCTGGGGTTTATATATTTCGAAATTTTCTCTCTGACCGTCTGCCACAAAAGGAAATTAAACAATTATCCAAGTTCCGAATGGCTCCTACTCTGAAGCAACTTATCATTTTGTGATGGCACTTACAGAATCAAACCCTCAGATTATGAAACATATTAGTAGTTACATATTTCCTTGTTTAATAGACTTCTGTACACATCATGAATAAATACCAACTTCCCTTTTTGATATTTGTGAGGTGAAACAACATAATATCCACTTAATTTAAAACAACAGTTAAGTATAAGGTGTCTGCAGATTTTGTCCTTGCTTTGATTGGTTCTTTGTAATTAAGCAGAAAGCTACACAATGGGCTATCTGTGCTCTGCCCACCACGGGTATCGAAACCCGGATTCTAGCGGTGTAAGTCCGCAGACATACCGCCGTGGCACTGGAGGAATCTTGCTTTGAAAATGCCACTGTATAACAGAGCGTCATTTGTTAGCCATTAAAAATATTCTAGAGTATGAAGGTGACATTGTACGTTTTTTTCACCAGCAGGTATCGATATCAGATGCACTATTCAAATTATTATCATACATTGGAGAACCTTCTGTCTCTCTCTATCTTTTCTTATATACCAAAGTTTGAAAACTTGACGGCCTCACATGGTAATAAACGTTGTACCCATAATCCTCCACATTGGGCCCTTCAAACTTGCATTTCTGTAAAAAGCATTAATTGAGAGACGGTGTGGGCACTAGCATAATATTATCTGACCTCCAAATGCACCTGATGTAAATCATTTGGATTTAAAAACTCTGATTGTCAAACGAATCTAATTAAAGTTGAGAACCTATTTTCGGGATTACTTATAAGTATTTGATTTCATTTTTGATAACATCACAATAATGACTTCACTTGAGTGCGTACCCAAGATGAACCTAAAGGGGCAGCAGAGAGACTTCTAAGAATCGTAAATGCTTTATTTATTCTGTTTCCTTGGCACGTTTTGTTTATTTATATTATGTTTATTTTGAATAATTTTATTTTATATCAAACACAAAAATTGAAGTTGAGATTTTTCGAAAGAGGATAATTTTAGGTAGGGCGTGATTCAAGTCCAGATCGTTATCGTGCAATTCTAACGCAATAAATATTGGTAATTTACCTTAAGGTACTTGAATTTCACACTGAAGAAGGCTTTATTAAACAATGAACAAAATATTTTTTATAGAATGATTTTAGGAAGTTATAATAATTTATATAGATATAAAGCTTTCATGAAATAAAAAGAAACTAACTCAAAGATGCTACACATTGTTTATTATTATGTATCACCTCCATAAGATGTGATGTAGATAAAATTTTGTCACTCCTTCTTCTTGAATGTACACGGAATTTGATCTATACCAACATCGTATGTTCCCCAAACCCCTTAAATATTATATATATGTATATATATTGGGTAAGCAAAATAATTAAAACTAAATCAAAGTTAAATATTAATCCATCAGCAAGCGGCACACATTTTGACATCGATCAAGCGTAACAAAATAAATCATTATTACGATGCCAGCTTACCATCAAGAGTGCTGTGGTAACCATTTCTGATAGGTAAGTAAAATTTATGTCATGATGTGTATGTCTGATCTTTTACTGCTTAGCAATTATGCAAACATCTTTATTTAAAAGATAAAATGAAACAGAGAGAAATCATATACTGACCTGATACCCAATAAGCATAACAAATACAAGTCGTGAAATCAGTATGACGTAAAATATTTTGTTTAAGACAGTAAAAATCACGTGGGATCAAAAGCGTTTGATAATCCACAATCAAAACAAAAACAATCAAACCCTAGCAATTTGAATAGCTAGCTGTATGTGTCTTCTTCTCGGAGAACATGGCCAGGTGGTTAGGGCGCTCGACTCGCAATCTGCGTGTCATGGGTTCGAATCCCTGTCACACCAAACATGCTTGCCCTTGCAGTCGTGGGGGCGTTATAATGTGACGGTCAATCCCACTATTCGTTGGTAACAGAGTAGCCCAAGAGTTGGCGGTGGGTGGTGATGACTAGCGCCTTCCCTCTAGTGTTACACTGCTAAATTATGGACAGCTAGCGCAGATAGCCCTCGTGTAACTTTGCGCGAAATCTATAACAAACCAAACAAACCAATCTTCTCAATAAGCAATTTCAAATTCGTTATAGAAATGGATGTTTTCGTGTTTTCCGTACATACCACAGATTTTGAAGAATATTTGGTTTTTACAAACAATATTTTAGCTATGCCAAGGAAAACTCAATGGTATAGGAAATTTCTGTCACCCGCAGATCATCTTTCTGTGAGTTAGGCATCTAATTATTTGTTCTATGATGTGAAGGGCAAATGAATGATAATCCAAACTTGTAAATGTACATTAAATGTTGGTAGACGTTGCTTTATGATATTTTACTTTAATATGGGTTATAGTCATCACGAAGAGCAAGAGCAGCCTGGCACCGATATTACATGCTTAAAATTAGATTGTTGGTAAGATCCTGAGTTATGAAAGATATGTTTTCAGGAATTCTTTAATATTTAGAATCATTTGAAAAGACTCACCTCCTCTGTCAAGTGCATCGTGTACATGCTTGATGGGATTAAAGTCCTGTAAACTTGAAGGTCATTCCATTCGGTCAGTTTCCTCTTCTCGTACTCTTTTATTTCCAGGCTCGTAGATATACAATTCTCACAATGACAGGTTTATTTTTAGATATTTAATAAGACACACAAAAAGACAGATATTTTAATATTTCATTACTTATCTGGTCAATTTTGGTAGGTTTGAAGGGGAATACCCTTTTTTTTCCCATAGTGATAAAAACTTCCAAACTCTCATGGCAATGTTTTAGAAGGGGGGATATGTCTAATTATTGCAGTGAAATAATTAAGGAATGTTTAAGTTGGGTAGAATCAGTCGTTATCATCTATTAGACTGAGAACAGAACTAGAGTAGTTGAGTATGTTATAGAATTATTTTTAAGCCTAATCACATCGCTACAGCCCATATCGTCATGCCTGCCATGCTATATCTGACCACCTTGCACCTTAACAACAGCCCTGTATAGTAGTTTCCATACAAAATACTCCGTGGTAAGGTTATCATGTTCAAAACACACCTTTCCCCCTGTTGCTTTCCATATTTCATCTAGCACCCCATGTGGATCTATATTCCTTTGTTTTCCAATGTCATTACGTTCTAGGCATATCCCCGCCTTGGATATTCTAAATCCCCAGTCGCCATATTTCTTTATGATCTGAATGTGTGAATAATTTGTCTTAGAGATGTCTGTTAATATCCTTCCTGATATGGTTGCATGTTGTGAGTTTACGTCATAACTATAACATTAGGAATTCGATAACCCCTGTTTTGTGCAGTGTTTTAGTGCTTTTCAAGTGTTTTTAATGATATCTTTGAAATAAAGTGTGCTGGAATCGTACATTGAACAAGGCTACATTTGTGATTTCCGTAGTTTTGTATTTTTTAAAGCTCTTAAAGAAATGATAGATAAAAATGTATTAATATATTGGTACTTATAGGGCTGCACTTTCATCAGTTGTTTCAAAAAATAATCAATTTTATTTTCTGTGGGCTAACTGTATGGGACTTAAACAATATCTATACCTATAGTGTTAAACAATATCTATACCTATAGTGTTAAGGATGTTTAACAACCAGATCTCATTTCTCAACATAGTTTCAGCGTATTCCCTCCACGGTTTTACTAGTTTAATCACTATAATATGCTAGTATAGTCTTGCGTATTATGATAATAATAGATAGGTAAAAACGTAAATGTGGGAGTGGAAGTTTAAAAGTTAACGGGGGAGTGAGTTTCAAAAAGCAGAAATCCGAAAACCACAAGACGGCTCAGTGGTGAGTTTCTTTTCTAAATTAAAATTTTTGACCCATAATCGATATATGGGTAAACCCATTGGGTGAGGATCTATAAATCCAATACCCTATAATTTCGATGTTGGAGAAAATCGAGAATACCCGAAAAAACCATTTTAACTATCGGGATATTGCTTGAGCTGTGTGGCTAAAAAGATTATTGATTATGCTAGTATAGTATTACGTACAGTTGTATTAAGAACCTGTTGTCTGGAAGTGTTATTCGCAGATATTGACTTCAGAGGTCTCACATGGTGCTAGGTCAAGACTGTGCAGGGTGGGGGAAAGCCTGCCCATTAGAGACTACACGACAAGCAATAAGAGGCGTGGTTTTATCGTGTTGCAGGAAAACATTACCAGCGAACGGATATTGACTTGTCAACACGATCATTCTTGTGAGAAAGAAAATCCCTTGTCTTTCTAACCACCCCTTTTACAAATATACGTGTATTAGAAAAATAAGGATTATCATTTTCTTTTTTTCTAATCACAAAGCTCTGTGTTTTTGAACGAGACTTTCAAATGGTGGATAACTCTAATAAGGATATGGACTAAGTTAACAAATCGTCACTGAAATGAGGCAACAGTACTCACGTCCATCTCGCCTTTGCACAATCGTCTGTCAAAAACTGGGTGAAATGAAACATCAGATGATGTTATTAATACCTTAGCGCTCACCTTTTACATCATGATGTCATAAAGAATATAAGAAATAAAGTTAAGAACACCCAATTTTTAACCCCTCTAATGTTTCGTTCTGCTTGGAGTAATAAAACAGAAAATTGCTTAATTTTTCCAACAGTATCCTTTCCTTTGTTGTTAAAGTAATGGTTTAATTAATGTAGTTTTGGTTACAATTGTTGTTGGTTTTCATTTAAAAATGAGCCCCTTTTTCATTCATCAAAGTACTAAATAGATAATAATTAATTATGACATTTTGTTTTTCCACGTATGCGAGTAGCTAGTACAAATTCCAGCCACGCTTTTAAATTTAGATATTCCTTTTTATTCCAAGATTGTTTTTAAGTATTAGGGATGGATTATATTTGTCCTTTAGAAAAAGAGATTGTTGCCAAGTAGTTCTTTTAGATCCAATTCCTGAAAGAAATTGATATTTGTAAAGGACACTTTTCTGTACATTTAGCACATTCTTTAAGACCTCTTTTTAAATTTTACTTTTTCGTCCCGTCAGATCTTCTGACCTTGCTATACATAATTATCAGAACTGTTTGGTGAATGTGTTATCAAGCATGTAAATCACTACTTTTAGAATAACGGAAATAGGTTTAACTTTACTCACATTAATGTGATATAGCGTTTTGGGCGTACATTCCAGTGCTAGTCTGTCTGTATAATACTAACTCAAAGATAACGTAACACAAATTAAATGAAAACAACAAACGTGGTACTGTTTTGTGCTCTCAGTTGACCATGGCTTTTCCTACTTCTGTATTTATTTGATACCGATAGCGATTTAGTGGCTTACAACTATCATACTCCGGACTAACAAACCATAAAGCTTTAGTACGTTCATACAAAAACTAGTTATTCGTGGTATGTATAGTTTAAATAAATTAAAACAACTATGTCTTTTACAGACAGGAGCACACTAATTGTGTCTTATTACGGTAAAAATATTAATAAACAAAATATTCATATTTCAGTAAGTGTTCATGAAATTATATGAATACAAACAACTCAAATTTGTAACTACTTTTATCACATTACTGGTGAAGTACGTAGTCTTTATGACAAGCAAGTATTTTTGTCATATTGACTTATACTTCTGTACAAGCTGGAGTACCCGTCCGTTGAAATGGCGAAATAAAAACTCGTTTGTAACAAAGGAGAGGGAATTGTGGTCTATTTTATTTTCTCATGTCATCCTACGTCAAGTTTGATGCTGATTGATCAATAAATGTGGACACGTATTAAGAAAAGATACACACACACATATTGACGTTTATTTATATAGATTCCCTCTTATTGTTAAAACTCTGTATATTAATCCATAAACATTAATTACATAATGAATACTTAATTTTAATTATTTAAATTATTTCAGCTGTTTAAATATGCATATTATATATATATATATATATATATATATTCAACATGTTTTGACAAATCTATATAAGAGAATATCAGAAAATAAATAAATGGCGTTTTTATTTTATTTTATGTTATGCTATAGTTTCGCTTATACAGCTTTAACTCATTGTCCTTTATGCCTGTTTACAGTTTTTAATTCTATTAGTATTTATAATGTTTTATTTCTATTGTTCCGTTTAATTTAAACTCTTTTGTCGAACTCTTGGAAATATGAATGTATTTAATTAAGATATATTTATATTTACAGGTAAGTAAATCTTGCTGTTTTCATTTGCTACTGTAAACGGTAGGTACTGGTTTATTTTCGACTTATTTTTTATATAAAGTATTCAAAATAATACTTATCATATGTTCAGGAATGAATAAGTATTACTATTCTACTTCCACAAGTTTTACGTTATGTAAAAATTGAACTGCACTAATGTTTTAAGGAAGCCAAACCACAGGCTAAGAAAAAACTGCTTCTAAAATTAATGCGTATATTGTAATACTTGTTTTTAGAATTTTAGTGCAAAACTCTACGATCGGCTGTCTGCCCTCTGTTCACAGCGGGGAATCGAACTCTCCGCTGATCTACTGGATCACTATTGTAATGCATTAGTGATAAAAAAGCACTGTACATGCATTTAATGTAGCTCATCATTCTATTTCAAATAAATGTCAAATTGTCGATTAATATGTTCAAAACCGAAGGTGAATTTTGTGCAACTTTCTGTAGTGAAATATTCAAGACCTGAATTATAATTACTGTGATATCAAGACTGATATACCTTAACTAAAAGATAAAAATCCAAAATTGCTTGCAGTTATACACAATGGGCTATCTGTGCTTTGCCCACCACCGGTATCGAAACCCGGTTTTTAGCGCTGTAAGTCTGCAGATATACCGCTGTGCCACTGGGGACAGCACAAATTTAAAACTATTGTAATAAATACTATATTGTAATATTACTATGTAATTTTTTGTGAAATTAATACCGTTACAAGTTTAGAAGCTCTTTATAAGTTAAAATAGTTTAGAAATCCTTTACAAGTTAAAATAACTTAGAAATCCTTTACAAGTTAAAATGGCTTAGAATTTGGGTTTCGTGAAAGATATGTTTCATTAGGCAATTATATAAGTACAGTTTAATCAAACATTGATGATTGGTTTGATTTGGTCAATAATTTTTAAAACACCATTTAGCATACTTCATCATTGGATTCAACGTATGATACTTTTTACATGTGTTATCGGTTGGGCCGAGCGTGGCCTATTACTTAGTGTGCCAAAAAGTCTAAAGTTCGAGCTGCGATGTTCCACTGTACACGCTATAATCATGACAGTCAATCCCACTATTTGATGAACAGTAGCCGTGTAAACAACGGGTGTAATTTACTGGTTGCCCTCCCTCTGGTCAGCAGTTCTAAATTAGGGGTCTCTGATCTGACCGTTTAGATCATTTGTCGCCTGAGGTGCTGTTCCAGTTGAAAATATCAAAGACCAAATGTTATGACCTAGTTCTTTTTCATACTTGTAATAACAAGCTGTTTGAGTAATTTCTGAAATAATATCTGCTTTGAATATTATATGCACTTAAAGCTATCATTAATATAATATGTGATGGTTATATAAAAATAGATTTATCTAGCTACCCATTTAGGTTCTCCTTTACCTGCTTTTGTTCACGCTTTGCAACATTTACCAGTGCAAAATAAACATTGTTATGAAATGCTCAATAGATGGCGCCAATACCATTTTCAGCTCAGGAACACTGAAGTTATGGAACTTATATTTAAAATTAGAATTAAGACATATTTTATTAATACAAAAAGGATGGTTACAAAATATAGTGCCAGTATTTGTACGTTATTTTAGTTCAATACACGAACTATTGGCAGATATTCAGTTATTTCTGGTTGTTCGAAAATGACATTGATAACCACTGTCGTAACGATACGTATTGATATATCTTGCATACTAAACACAAATATGTAACTCACATTTCCACTCCACCGTGTATCAATTATATGTTTGGATACAGTAATGATTAACTTTACATCAGTAACGCTGGTATGTTCATGAAGTATGAATACTAAATATTAACCTGGTTTTGAACTTTTATGTAAAAACAGAGAATAATGCCACACATCATCTAGATCTCATAACGTGTGAGAACAATATAGCAGTGTCTAGTTTTGTAGTCATGTTAAGTATCACTAATAAAATTGAAGTATAATACCTAGAACCTATAGTTATGTAACCTACCACTGATAATGTTGAAGTATAATACCTATAACCTATAGTTATGTAACCTACCACTGATAATGTTGAAGTATAATACCTAGAACCTATAGTTATGTAAACTACCACTGATAATATTGAAGTATAGTACCTAGACCATGTAGTTATGTAAACTACCACTGATAATGTTGAAGTATAATACCTAGAACCTATGGTTATGTAAACTACCACTGATAATATTGAAGTATAATACCTAGAACCTATATGTAAACTACCACTGATAATATTGAAGTATAATACCTAGAACCTATAGTTATGTAAACTACCACTGATAATATTGAAGTATAATACCTAGAACCTATAGTTATGTAAACTACCACTGATAATATTGAAGTATAGTACCTAGACCATGTAGTTATGTAAACTACCACTGATAATATTACAGTATAGCACCTAGAACCTGTAGTTATATAAACTGCTACTGATAATATTAGAATAGTACCTGGACCGTAGCTGTGTAAACTAACACTGAGAATAACGTACCATAGTATTTAATACCTCGAAATTTTGACATTATACAAACTGAAATGATTTATTGTTAGATATTGTTCTGTTACTTTATGTTCAAGGTTCATCTGTTTTAGAATATTGTGATAAATCGACGTACAATCAGATGAAGACTTGCAAGTATAAGTTTTTTTATTAACATCTTATAATCTCAACTTGTAAGATAAGAGAGAGAGAGATATTAGGAGCAATTTTATACACAATAGTGACACAGAAATTACGTGCAGGTTTACGATTTCAGCAAAATATTTGATGTTGCAAAAAAGGAAGGAACTGAACATTTTATGTAGTTGGTTATCTTTTCCTTCTTTATGTTTTAGAAAACCACATTTATAAAGTACCTTTTCCTCTAACTTCAAGTTTTCATAAGTCTAACAATACTAGCATGTGTTGTTGTTTGTTATGCCTCGTCGTCTCACGCGTATTAATAATTTCGTTATCGTGTACATTTCACTCCATAGAGTATCACGTTTGTGGAATTTAAAAACTTGAATCACTAGCAACTGTATTATAAAGGAAACTATCTAACTTGTGCCCTTTGCAAAGTGCTTCTGGAAGTAAAGCAATGCTAACTAAGGTTTGGCGGTAGAAACTTGCGAGCGAATTAAAAGACCAAAGAGAAGTCTGTCATATCACGTTCCGAAAAGCTGACAGTATTTTTATTTCGTTGAGTGGCTCCGTAAACAAAACTTTCTGATTTTGTTAAAACTAAATACTGTAACAACACATTCATATAAAATTAGGTATGATATGTTTGTGTTTCAAACACGAGTTCAAATCATGAAGTTTGAAGTCACTGGCGTAGATTTTTGTAATGGCCCTTAATCCTAGAAGAATGCGTGAAACTGTATGGGGGATTTTCATAACATTTCCTACAAAGCGTCAAATGAACAATATTTTTCAAACTAGCATCTGTCCATTAAACCTCTGTTAACTAAAGTACACGAAAAGAAATCCATGCTCTGGACGAGTAACAAAGTATTAACTGGATCAGGTGAGCCTCACACTAACCGTAGTGAGGAAGCGTTGAACATTTCAATCCGATGTCAATAACCATTGTTAAAAGTGGTTTGTAGAAAATCAAAAATTCAAAATGTTTTGATTTGTTGAAAGTTTTTTAAAGAGAGAGATGTGTTTGCTTATTTTAAAGCACAATACTACACAATAGGTCGTTTGTACTCTGTCTACTGCGAGTGTCGAAACCCAATTTTTGCGTTATAAGCTCATGGACTTACCGCTGAATCACCTTGGAGGAAGAAAATTCAAAGGAATGTACAAAAACAACCCTGACCAATTAAATAAAATACTTATTTCACTCGTTTAGATTTAACTTGATTTCATATACCAATAATAACAAAATAACGCTCTGGTGATGGAGCGATTAATTTAGTTGAAATTCGGCACCTTAGATCCAATATGTTTGTTTTATGTTGAATTCCACGCAAAGCTATTCGAGGGCTATCTGCACTGGCCCTCCCTAATTTAGAAGGCGATAGACGAGGAGAAAGGCAATTAGTCAACACCACCCACCGCCAACTCTAGAGCTACTTTTAATTAAAGAAAAGTGGGATTAACTATCACACATTGTAACTCTCCCAAGGTTGAAAGAAGGTGCATGTTCAATGACGGGATTCGAACCCGCAACCTTTTCGCCTTCTGCCTTCTCGTATGTTTTATGTCTCTTACTAGATTTAAGTTTGAAAGATAAAACATAAACGGAGATAACGCACTACTACAGTAACTTGGTAAGTCTGAAATAAAAAGTTGTTGTATATTTAAACGTTACCAGTTGAGGCGGTTTGAATAACTAGTAAACACTGAAGAAAATGAAAATTATTATTATGTAATTTGGAGGATCGATTAACATGTCCACATGCTCCTGGTAGAGAATCATAGGTCACCAAACTGGAACGTCGTCATTGTACAGATATGTTTTATCTTTTACATTACTTGGCTATGTCCACATGCTCCTGGTAGAGAAACATAGGTCACCAAACTGGAACGTCGTCATTGTACAGATATGTTTTATCTTTTACATTACTTGGCTATGTCCACATGCTCCTAGTAGAGAAACATAGGTCACCAAACTGGAACGTCGTCATTTTACAGAGATGTTTTGTCTTTTACATTACTTGGCTATGTCCACATGCTCCTGGTAGAGAATCATAGGTCACCAAACTGGAACGTCGTCATTGTACAGAGATGTTTTGTCTTTTACATTACTTGGCTATGTCCACATGCTCCTGGTAGAGAAACATAGGTCACCAAACTGGAACGTCGTCATTGTACAGATATGTTTGTCTTTTTTTATCTAGGTATAGTAATACAGGGTGTCCATAAAGTCTTTTTACAATTTAAAAAAATTATTACAAAGGCAATGGATAAGATATCTTTATCAGACTTGTTCTATTGTACTCAGTGGTTTTCAAAAAGATGCCACTTTAATCTGCAGGATGCCTGAAACACAAACATGCAATGTGATTAAAAACTTTGAAAACCACTGAGTACAATAGAACAAGTCTGATTAAGATATCTTATCAATTGCCTTTGTAATAATTTTTTTAAATTGTAAAAAGACTTTATAGACACCCTGTATATCGTTTTTCTTACATTTCACATACCTTTGTGTGTGGTGTTACAGTTGCAGTGCATAACTACACATCGCTGTCACTTAGATATAAGATACCCCTTTACTGACACGTCGAGACAATGCTAACGCTTTGAATGCTCGTAACTCCGTCTCTTGCCAACCTTATCGGGAATTTCCAAAAGTCTTAACAACCCAATAAGTTAAAGTTAGTAGTAGCGTATCGGCTCTGTAGCGGTGTTGGTACTTACTAGAGTATCCTCTGTTTACTGATGCCTTCAGTCTATGTAGAGTCTTTGTCCTGGGAATTCGCCATCATGGTGTCTGTTAGTGATCTTAACGAACCATGAAATGGCCTGTTTCGAACAAGAAAGACAAGAATTACGCGCATGTCCGATTTTCTACAGGATAAAAACACGATAATCTTGAACAAATTTAAAATAAAATAATTCTCGAGAATTTACTTGCTTCGCTGACTTTTCCATTATCTCTGTCGAACTTTTTGTCTTTTGTTTGGGTTTCCAGTTTCTTGCTCTATTTTTACTTTATTATATTTGTTCGTTTTCACTCACATTTCCATTATCATACCTCTATTTTCCCCTGTTCTTGGCAAACATTTGCATTTATTTTTTTTGACACACTTTACTAACTGTTCCATCATTCTGTTCATTATCGCCAATAAATTTTTGTTTTGCCTCTAACTACTCTGCTTTGTATTTTTTCACTGTTTCATTGTTATCGTCTTTCAGTATTTTTGTTGCCTTCTACATTTTTATTTTATAGTGTCCTTTTCAATTTCATTTTTATCATCTTTCTCTATTTTTAATTTTGTATTGTTCTTCACTATTTCTATTTTTATTGTCTCTCACAGGTTTCATTTTGTATTGTTCTGAACCATTTCATTTTCTGTAGTCTCTCACTACTTTATCTTTGCATTGTCTTTCACTATTTTTGTTTTCGTATTGTGTCTCCCCGTTTTCATCGATATTTCATTGGTTTGCTACGTCACACCAACTTTGTATTTTTTACTGTATCTCATAATTTTTTTTATTCGTAAACTTTCCAGTTATTATAATAGCCGTCCTAACTTTATTATTGTTTGATACATCAACTTATATTTTGTTATTTACTCAACGTAATGTAAATTCTGATAATATGGCTTATAATCAATGTTGTCGTAAGTGGCTCGGAAAATAAAAACCTTCCTTGTACGTCATTATCTTTTAGTTTATAAAAATAAAAACATTTGCTTGTGGATTTCAGTATTTGATGATCACGAATTTCATCTGATAAAATTAATTGGTATTTGTAAAAGTAATCAACAGATGGTACTAATAGTGCCTTAGATACTGTGATTCGTGTATATATATATATACATATATATTGATTCACTTGTGATAAACAATGAAATAGCCATATTTAAAAGCAAAAAATCGTTATTAATACAATATCCATCATTATATTACGTGTGATTGACTTCCCAATAAAAGATGTTAAATAAAAGTGATATCGCTATTATACTTACCACCACTATGACCGACAACGGCGTGGACACAATGTGTCCTCAATGTTAAGCCTACTGACTGCATCGCAAGATTTTAAATTAACAAATATCTTCCACTAAAAAAAAAGTAAGAAAAGTATTTTCAACTTCTATCACTTGTAAACTCACCTTTACATGTTTAGATTCGTTTTTTGATTAATAGAAAAAGGCTTGTTAAGTTTCTTATTACAAGTGAAGCACTTTGATCATTACTTTGGACCCTCTGTGAGCCACACAAGAAGTTTTCTGACTATAATCCGGAGCTCGATTCCCCGTGCTGGACAGAGTGCAGATAGCCCATTGTATAGCTTTGAGCTAAAACACCAGCAACATTATTACTTTTGATCTATAATATAATACTATACTTCACTTTGGAGTAAAAGATTCGTGTACTTCAATCTGCTGTTGCTGAAATCAGAGCACTAAAACAATGTTATATAAAAATTTGATCTCATGCTATTTCATCTTTACGTAATCACAAAAATCTTAGGCTTTAATATTTCCGTTTTCTTCACTAAAACATGCCACTTTGAAGATATTGTTTTATTTCACGTTATTTTTTTACTTATTAAATATTTATCACCTTCTTAGAGAAAGCTTTATAATTTGTGCCGCTGAAACTGAGAATGAAATTCATAAGCTTATACACTTATATCCATACCATGCACATTTACTCCTATTAATAATTCCTAGCTTGGGATTTGGAGTACCAATGCCATTTGCTGCTTGGTTGGGTATTTAACATCAAAGTATTGAAATGGAAAGCTAGCCAGTTTTGGGCATTTCGACTGTATATGTATTATATGTAGTCAATGAATTTAAAGGCAAGGGACCATACAGTTATGTATATATATATATGTGAAATTGTATATCACAAAACGATATACATATTGTGTGAATATTAAGGTTAACATTTGAACATGTTATTTTCCAGCTGCGGTTCTGGAACTGTTGGTTACTCTCTGCCTTATCTTGGAAACTAACGTTCCACACGCGAACAACCAATTAACGGAAGCCTGATTGCAATAAACGGCGCAACCTACACCTTAATCATATATTCCTAGGCGTTGTGTTTTTATCAAGAGTTATAGTCGATAGGAGGGGAAGAAAGGGGTCTGTATTGTGTAGCCTTCATGTAAATGTGTTCCGTGACTAAGTTTTTTGATACTTTCATTTTTAGTCGGAACTGCATAACGACTTGGGAAATTGGGTGTGATATGTACTTGGGGTTTCCATTTGATTAACTATGTTCAGAAAGTTAGCAATCAGAAAAATGAGATGAAGGACAGACGAATCACGAATCGGCAAGCCCCCTTTTGAATTAAACACATAGAAATTCATATTGTAGTTATGAAAAGATGTAAAAGATCACTTTGTTGTTCAAAGCTGGTAGACATAAATTGTGTTTATTAACGTAGAAAGCAGCGTGACTTGGGTTGAACGGATCACGCTTTGTTGCAGCAGTTCCTTATATTCCACATGTGTTATCTACGTATTAGACCTGTGTGTTTTATAAATTTAGTCGTTAACATTTTGACGCACGCTTTCGTAAAGTGCATAAATGTAAATATATTTATTCGCTCATAAACAATATATGGTGATTATAGGTTTTGTTTTATGTTCTAAAATCGGTGTTAAAGCGCGCGCACGTGTTAATCAAATGTACAATAGTTCCCAGTCATTCATTTACGAGCAATTCAATATAAATTGTGTACATGCAGTAATAGATGGTTAAGTTATATACGTTACTCGCCAGTAACTGCATTCCCTTTCCTATAATTAGCTGCCTCTTAAACATAAAAATGAAACATATGTTCATGAAACGTAAACGATGTAAGGATATCCATTTAAAACAATTCTTCTTTTCCTTTTTTTTCATAAAAGCAATAATTCTTCGCTAAAGGATTTTTTATTTCTGTGTATAATTTGTCCCAAGTTTATAAGCTTAGTAGTTTCAAGCTTATGTTTATAAATGCTTGCATGCATATAAATTTAGTATTTATTCAAGTATGTGTGAATGTGTTTAGCTTTTAAAGAGTTATTTTATTTTATTTAACTCGGTAGCTTCGAACATCCATTGAAGTTGTTAATATATCTTCCAGAAACTCTGTAGGATAGTTGGTTCTTAGATTTGGTTATCTTCCAGAAACTCTGTAGGATAGTTGGTCTTAGATTTGGTTATCTTCCAGAAACTCTGTAGGATAGTTGGTCTTAGATTTGGTTATCTTCCAGAAACTCTGCAGGATAGTTGGTCTTAGATTTGGTTATCTTCCAGAAACTCTGCAGGATAGTTGGTTCTTAGATTTGGTTATCTTCCAGAAACTCAGCAGAATATATGTATATATAGTTGGTCCTTAGACTTGGTTTTGCTAAACATAACAACGTATCAGTTTCTCCCACTTTGTTTCACATCCCAGATTTCAGCTGTGTGTTGTTATATATTCAAGGTGTTTTGCACTATCTTTAAGACAATATGTTAGGCGTACATAATGTATTCTAGAATCTTCTCGTGTTTTCTCTCTTCCATCAGAGTTTTAGCACATTTCATGTATCGCATGGCTTTCTTGTAGATTATTTCCTGCAAAATGCTATTAGATTATCCTATGTATCACAAGGGTCTTTTATACATGATTTTTTGATTGGCTTTGGGTACACATCATATATCATGAGTTTTATTGTATTTTCTTTCTAGGAGTTAGAAGCAAATAAAAAAATATATAAACTTGTTCATAATACATATTTTCCATATGGTACACAGTAAGGCATGCTAAAAAGATTAAATATACCTCTTATATCCCAGAAAAATGCTACGCTCTTTAATATTACAAATGTAATATGTATGTCCATTCATATTATAAGCGTCATCCAGGCATTTTCTTGTACACTATATATTCACATATCTCTATATCCAGGAGCTTGTATATATATCCTTTTTTAATTCATGTCATGTCATCATATTTACGTTCATTAACACCTAGGCACCGCGTTATTATTATGAATTATAGTAAAATTATATTTATCATGTGTATACCTTCAATATCGTGGTTTCATAAAATATATCTTCTCCAGTTTTTAAACAAACAACTCTCTATATATTCCAGCTGTTACATGAAATATATTCATTTTCAAGTCAATGGTTACATTTCCTGTATCACATACACCAAACTGTATATATCCAGAATATAAAGTACATATATCAGTTAATATCCCCAGGTCATATAAACATAATTAATATCTTAGGTGTTATTTTTATACTACTTCCAACGTGAAACATCGAATATATATATGTTAGTACGTACCCCCTGAAGTCTCGCGCACTGCCTTGCGTGTATATCCTGCAATATTTCTGGAGGGCATTCAATTTAGAAGTCAAATACTTCTTCATTTTTCGCAAGTTTGTTGACAAATTTACTCAAAAATAAATCGATATAAAATACTCTGGAGTTGAATCTAAACTTGCTCAGATTTTTTAACTTTGTTTTAAATATTTTAGAAGGATATTTATTTTATATAATTATAAACCTTATAAATTGCCCCCTGGTGGTTAAGGGACAAGTCTGTGGACTTATACGCTAAAAATCGGTTTCGATACCCGCGAAGGGCAAAACAAAGATAGCTCATTGTGTAGCTTTGTGGTTAACAGCAAACTATGTCAGCACACCTGCAATGTTTCAGAATAATTAAATCAAAGCTATGTGGAGGAGTAAAAAACATGTGTACTAGAACAAACCGATATTGTATAAATAATATGGAATCTATCTTTGTTATAGCCTCTTTTCCTTGTAATAAATTATATGGCTCGATCTGCCTCTCCCTGGCCCGTACAGAGTCCAAAAGCTTTCAGTGATAATGACTTTCCTAAAAAAAACTGTTTGATCATCTCTGCTTTACGCCTCGTTTTAGGCATCCCACAGCTAATTCATTGTTATCGCTTACCAAGTCCCTTGTCTTCAGTCAGAAAACACAGAAATACACTAATGTAACATTACAGAAATACACTGATGAATTAAGGGGGTATGTATGTCCGGGACCTGCCTTTACACGAGAATATATCAAAAGATAAGGCTGGAGTTCTCATCCTTGAAATAGTAACATCAATACCACACAGTACACCAACCTTTTTTGTATTTTAGAATGCTAGTTGGGCAAAAAGACTGAGTTGATTATGCTCTTTATTTCTACCTTCCGCAGAAGAGGCTAGTCATAGTAACTCACATCTTGAATCACTGTGAGCTCACGCTGAAACGTTTATTTGCTCAGAATTGAATGGAGTTTGTATTAGGTAAACAGTACTAAGTTGTGTTATGTGTAAGCCAACGTATAATAGTTATTTACATATTTGGCATCAGGTGTATATCACAGATCCTACAAAAACTTTGAAACATCTGACGTGGGCTAAGTTTCTTTTCATTTGTGTTTTAAGTCTAAATTGCCTGCTGTGATACTGTTGGTGACAGATATTTCAATACACTTTGAAAACTGTTTAGAAAAGTTGGAAAGTTCCATCGTCCATATCCCTCTGTAGTCATTAACATTTACTAATGCAGCCACGTATTATTTTCTTCTTTATCAACCTATCTAACATATTTAGAGCACTTTTTCATGTTCTTATAATGGTATAATATGAGTATCATTCCTTGGAGAGGACTTAATGTATTTTTCACCCTAAAGCTGTGAAAAATTATCATACTCCCAATTTTCTCTGCTAAAGTAGCAATTTCATTTTATATCAGCGAGTATTCTCATCTGATCTGTCGAAGTTTTTCATTTGATTATATTTCTTTTCAGCTAATATTTCTCTGAATGTTAGTTTAATATGTGTTTTTTGTAGAAAAAATTAAAGAATTGCTATAAGATTTCTTTGTTTTGGCAGGTTTTAAGTAAGCCTAAAAAGAAAGTAGACTAAACTCTCCTTAGGCCTATTTTTCACTTGTGCGTGATGATGCCTTAAGTTTCAGAGGTGATATCTTGTGGATATATTTTACAGATTTTGAATCAGTCAATATATTGTACTTTTATATGGATTAAAGAAAAAGTCTTAATTAATTTTATTAACAACATAATTAATTGGTTAATTATTAATTTTAACACTTAGGCTTGTTATTTCAAGACAAATGTTTCGGAAACTTTCTTGTCCGGTTATTCTAACTAAAGGCAGTGTTTTTATTGTGGATTTTATTTTTCTAATTTAAAGCTCACAAATACACTTGTATGTTTGAGTAAATCTATTATCAGTATGTTTATTTTTGTTAATTAGTCTTTTCATGTTGCAGTACGACCGTATTGTTAATTTATAATGAACATTACTTGTACTCCAAAAACGGTGCGTACAATCTACTCGTTTTAACAGATATATATCGCTTAGTCAGTGGTGTTTGTTATTTACAACCTTTAAGTGATCTTACACAAAACATGGGCGAAGCAGCCAGGTCAAAAACCTTATGGTTCAGGTAAGAAGGAAGACAGCTTTCTACCTTTAGCTGTTAGAATTACTTCAATACTTTATAGTAGGACATCTACAAAATCTTGAAAGGTGTGCTAAGAACTAGGATCCGTTCCTCGAAGACACAACTTCACTTAAGCACGGCGGTCTTATTCACTCATGATGATCTTCCAATCACTCTTCATTTACCTGAATAGACTTATGGGATAACACTCGTGTTGTAATAACCTTTAATATTGTTCCTCTTGTAAAGCCATGCAATTATGCAACTTGACTCACTAAAGTGCATATTATCGGACTCCTACAATCTGTCCTCTGTGAAAGGCAGTTAAATCACACTTCTTTTCATGTTCCTTGGACTACTAGAATGGAACTTACAAGCTTAGATGTGTTTAAATATTACAGATCACCTGTCTAAAAGGTCATTAGAATAACTAATGAATCAGTCAACTGAGGATCTAGTTAACATCTGGTCACATATTTAACCAGGTGTTTCTTTTTTATACGCCCTGTATATCAAATGATAGAAAATATTATGAATAAAGTAGAAAGCATGTTCATATTTCTTTTAATTCGTAACGTCGTTTTCCATTATTGTTTTTTTATATATTATTAATAATTTTTCCACTTGAAATCTACGCAAGAGCTTCATTTATGCTGAACTATTTCATGTGCAACACCAGAAAAGTCAAGAGACACAGACTTATTAAACTCGTCATATTTGTCTGTAGTTTTAAACTAATAATTAAAAAATGTTAGTTCCTAACGATTGTGGCCAAAAGTATTTAAGGTTTCGATTTCTTGTTATTTCACGTTCCTATTGTAGCTTAAACTCTACTTGTACCAATTTCATCTACTGCTTGAAATTATAGCCATATGTCGCTAAAGTGTTAGCAGTATATTTGTTTTTAAATTTATAAATCTTTTTATTGATAATAAACTTTGACAAAAGCAAAAATAATGTTTGCATTTGTTCAGAAAACACCAAACCTTTTCCGAAGTGAAATAAAGAATCTTACATCATTATGGTAATTCTTGTTCACCATTAGATCTGAAGAAGGCTTCGAAATTTTTATCTAGATCAAACAAAAAATTGTTTTAGCCTCAGTAATAACAAAGAGTTTGTTTTCTTCCACCGGCTCTAGCTGAAAGCAGCTTATCTATATCTACAAAATCTATCGCCATCAGGTATTTAGCTTCAGCCGGAGTCTATTGAAGGAAAATTTTTGTGAAAGAATGACGTTAATAGATGTATTTGTTTCTGTTTTCTGTTTTTCGTCAAATATAACAGTACGTGCGTCTTGCCACTTTAAGAGTGCTTCATTTACCTGCAGTAATATACCTGTTGGTAAAAGACAAAATAGAAATAGAATCATCACTTATGTAAAATACTGTAAAACTGTATAAATGCTATTCTTCTTAAAGCGCTTTACGTAATGAAATCTGATTCTTCTTAAAGTGCTTTACATATTGAAACCGGTCTATTTGTAAAGTGCTCTACATATTGAAACGGTATTTTCGTAAAGTGATTTACATATTGAAACCGATAGCTTCGTAAAGTGTTTTATACATTGAAACTGGTATTTAAGTAAAGTGGTTTACATATTGAAACCGGTATCTTCGTAAAGCGCTTTATATAGTGAAACCGGTATTTTCGTAAAGTAGTTTACATATCGAAAACGATATCTTCGTGAAACTTCGTGAAATTGAAATCAGATTCTTCTTAAAGCGCTTTATATATTGAAAACAGTCTTTTTGTAAAGTGCTTTACATATTGAAATCGGTATCTTCATAGAGTGCTTTATACATTGAAAACAGTCTTTTTGTAAAGTGCTTTACATATTGAAATCGGTATCTTCATAGAGTGCTTTATACATTGAAACTGGTTTCTCCGTAAAATGTTTACATATTGAAAATGGTCTGTTCTTAAAGTGTTGAAATATTAAAACATGTATAAAAGTGAACCCTCCACTCTCTCGCATACTAAATGTCATTTGTTTTGGAATATGTAGTTTTCTTTCATTTTGTTCCAGGAGAACAAAGATCATACAATGTGAATAAATCCCCAAAAGACTGCATTGAAACTTAATACATATGTATGTGTATTTTAAAAACATTTCATGAAAAGCCTTACGCGTCCACAGATAATATAAGCATCACTTTGGTACCCAGATAATCGTAGCTTCTGCGCTTATTATATCTCGGGATATCAGCTGAATGGTTAGAGTGCGTTGGTATATTTAGAAGTCTATCATCAGGGGCAAGATGGTGTAGATAATGTGCTTATGGATTCATATGTCATACACATATACATGTAGAGAGAAAATGTAGGGTTTTCTCGAAACTTAAAACACCACAAATTGAGTGGAAGAACACAAAAATGTTCGATGTGACTAAACACATTTTAATATCAGTTCCATGCAGTTGTGCTTTTCAGCTGAAAAAAATATGACTATGGCTAAGCTATGCATAGCCTGAAATACATTTGGGTTTCTAGTTATATTCCCAAGTTCACATTGTTCTGACGTATTTTAATTCATAATATTTAAGGTAATGTACTTCAAGTTTTGTCCAACATGGATCAAAGGAGTCAACTTGAGTATAAATACGCTCAATATAATATTAACAGATCTCTTCGCAATGATAGGAAAAAAGTACATGTTGCTTTCTGTAGGAAACCAAAATCAATTATGTCCAAAAAAAAACAAAAACGATCAGTCATCTGATATTCTTCACACTTCAGTCGTATTTATAATCCCTCTGGTGACTTTGTAAGGTGATTTTTGTTGATTATTTTACATTCAGTACAGTCGGCTTAGAATCAAAACACTTTATAGTCTGAATATACTTTGTAAAGTTTTTCCCTATTTTTTCTTCTATTTCTTCTGGATTGATTCATGAACTTGACTTTAGAACAAAGTTCAGAACACATTCTACAGAATATTTATTTTTCAATTTAGATTCTAGAAATCAGACCCGCTGTCAATAGGTTTTGCCTTTCAATGACATATTAAGTTATTGTTTGAAAGTGTCTTGTTATTTATTTCCCCAGGACTGTTATCAAGCAGTAAAGTATCTATAAAATTGAGAACAGATGGCGCCACATAGGCAACCTGTTGGTTAACCAGTTTAAAAAGAGACGTAGCCGGCATACAAATATATTGTTTAATCAATTTTATTTAAACTTATCGTATTACTTGTTGTTAAGATATAGATGACATCCAGCTAGGAATACCGTATCCAAACAGTAACCACATCATAAAAACATGATTTCAAAACGTACTTATTGATTTTTGTCGTTACAATTCAATTTGTTTTCCAGACCGAATACCCCTATATATGTAACAAAACACTGGAATATTAGACTATCCTATTTTTCTTTTTTTTATCCAGTTTCGTGACTTAAAAGTTCACTCTTCAGGATATACTTTTACCGAGAATCTATAATATAAACATTCAAATATCGTTTTTCAACTAAACTTAAATAATCTAAATTAAATACATATATTTACCAAATATACAAAGATATAATGCACTCCGAGATACATGAATTAAGTATGTTAAAAATGCTCAAAATAAATAAAATTTATCAAAGTTGGTCCAATATAGTTTACTTTTTAAATTGAAACCTTATTTTAATCGTACTTTCTCTTATTATTATAGAAATTCAATATATTTATTCTATAGTTTCATACCTTTTATATATTTTATTGTCTTTTCTGTAAGTCTTAATAACATTTTCCACGCTTTCACAATTCCTATGTAACTTTATTCTTAATCTTAAATTACCTGTTTTATCAATATAGAATTCACCACAAGTTATTCATTCTAACACATATATTACCTTCTTACAATTGCAATTATTTAAATGAGTTATTAATTAAAAACAAAATTTCTATATTAGTTTTCTTTATTGTTTTGGTAGTTTTCATGTAACCTAAATTACATGAAGCAAAGTTATTTCTTTCACAGCTAAAAATCTTTTTCTTTAGGTTTATTCGATAATCTATACATATCTTTTTATTGTCTTCTTGATAAAATAATTTTATAACCTTTGAATACATCTTTCAGTTTTTATCTACTATTTATTTTAATTGGTTGTTAACAAATGAAAGGTCAATATGTACATTTGAGTAATGAGTCACAACAAAAGGTATAATATTCCCTGTAGGTTTGCTAATTTCTTTGTTTAAGTGCTTTTTATCTAAAACGTTGTTCTTAACAATTTCAAAACCTCTTAATATAACTTCTTCCAGATAGTGACACTGAACTAAAAAATGTTTTAGTTCTAATATTCTGTTAAACCTTGTTTATTCATTGGAAACCAAACGATATAATCTACTTGCAAAATTATAATTTGTGTACCTTGTCCATCCCTACGTGCAGAGTCTACCAACTCCCTCTAGATGTAATCTAACTTGTTGCTTGCCCTTTATTGTAAATTTTTGTGTAGAATCAGATACCATTTTAAAACACAGTCCGCAAAGTATTTCAAATGAACATTGAATTAGTTTTTCAATTTACCTAGAGAAATTGAAATTGATATCTGTAAAGACGAAATTCAAAATTAATGCAACGTTTTGGCTAAAACCTCGTCCTAATCTTCTTTGTCATTTGCTAATACAAAGCTAAATTGTTTTGATAAGAATTGAATATTTCACTTAATGTTACCTTTACTTTATGAAACGTATAATTTCAAACTCTCAAGTCCTGTTCTGTTTTTGTGTCAGTCTTTTATCTGTTTTATTATTGAAAATATTTTGCAGTAATTAATGTCATATGCCTTTATTTGCAACTGTGTTTGGTTTTGGACATTTTGTATTCTTCAATTCTAATTATTCCTCAAAGAGAAATGAAGAACGATTCCACGCAATATTTCTTTCTATTTTTGTTCGGGTCGTGCGTGGCTTAATGATTAGCGTGCCAAACCGTGAATCCCATCGTTATATATTTGGCGTATCGTTACCGTAGAATTACGCACTTTCAGACCGTGGATGAGTTATATCAGTAACGGTCAAATTCCACTGCATGATTACAGTCGCCTAAAGAGTTGGCGATGAGTGTTGTTGATTAGTAGCCTTCCCTCTTATTTATCAGTTCAGTTTAGGAGCTTCTAGTGCAGGTAGTCCTTCTGTAGCTTTGTCAAACAAACATGTCAAGTTGCCAAGATTGTGTTTTATACGTGTAGTGCGCGTATATAACTACTCACGGATGTGTTTATGATGTTTTATATAAAATACTGTTATAAACATTGCTACCACACATAGTAATTGTACTTTTGTTTTGGATTTAATTTTGGAGCAGCAAAACAAAAATTCATAAGTTAGACAAAAAAAACGTTTGGTATTAGAGATGGATGTTTTACTACATACCTGAGATAATTCCAGATGAAACGTCGACTTTTTTCATGCGATTCCATTTTATCGGTGTGGACAGTCGTTGATTTGTTTTGTTTTTTTACGTAGATCGCTTGTCTTTGTTTAATAAATCATGTGTAAACGTATATTACCATATAATAGAATATCTGGCGCTATCGTTAAGTTGCAAACTTCAACAAGTGATGTTTAAAAACTTAAACATTTTGTAAAAGCGTGATGTCACACAACCTTTCGACACGTTAATTACTTCTCATAATCGGGTGAAGCAAAACAAAACGCAAATACTTTTACTTACAGATAAGTCCTGAAAATGAGAAATAAAGCGCAGGAACCAATAGAGTTGGATTCCAAACTAAACATGAGTAGAACCATTTTTGAAAAGGTATGAACTAAAGCCTAGGCGTTTATCAGTTGAGAGTTTATTAAACCTGAATAAAATAACTTTTTTAATTTTTTGTTTAAAATTTTAACTGTCTGTTTGTTTTTGTCTGTTTTTAATTATGCACAAAGCTACACAAGGGCTATCTGTGCTCTGCCCACCACGGGCAGCAAAACGCGGTTGCGAGGGGTGTA
>NW_013665691.1:621396-624283 GCF_000517525.1 Limulus polyphemus
CCCGGTTTCTAGCGTTGTAAGTCCGCAGACATACCGCTGTGTCACTGGGGGGCAAAATTTTAACTAAATTCTGTTTTCTGTTTATGCTCTACAATATACGAGGTTCGACGATTATGTTATAGTAAACGGATTTTTAGTGATTTACCTGTTTACTTTATATAAATGAGTTGTCAATTTTTCATATTCAGTTTTTATATGATTATTATCACATTTATTGGAGTAAAATGAATTTGATATTATCCCAGTAGTGAAGAGAACCTTCACACTAATGAAAATGGTATAAGTTTACGAAATTATTCCTAATTATTTTTATGTCATTGGATAGCCTTGGGGTATAGGGCAGGGTAAAAAGAAAATTGTATTATTCGTCTTTCACCTGATGTTGACGAATTAAATTGTTGAAATGTTGTGCGGCATGCGTTTAGCTATTTTATATGTGTTTAAACAATTCTATCGTTTAAACGTGTTTCCTCAGTTTTAAATACTTAAAACTGATTCCAACAAATTATTCGGTATCATTGATATCACGGTTTTATCCTCAAGAATAAAAGCAAAAATTCAAGAAACTTGCTTTTAGGAGTAAATTTAGCAATAAAATTTAATCACAAAGGATTTAGACGAAAATTGCTGTACTTAACTTATTTTAATTGATTCTTATTTAACTTCTCAACTTCTCTAAGGAAACGCCTTTTTTTTTTTGAAATAACAATTCAACTCTAAGACCTTTTTCGAAAAGTTGTTATTGCGTATGACTTCAAGTATCAAAAACCTCAAACATCCAGTTGTGATACTGAAGTTACTGTCCCCATGTTCAGTGTAGTCAAAGTTAATTTCTTGATATTCGAAAACAAATTCGTTTATCACATTTGTTGCAGGATTTTTTTTTAACATGAGTCTTTATCGTGCTATCAAAATCCACAATGTTTACTTCAATTTTATATTCTTCTGATAAAGTTGCCCTCAAATAATTAAGAATGGCAATTTTATTACCGTTGTAAATGTGAATACAAATCTTAACAATCTAAAGCAGTATCAAAAGATGAAATTATTTTAAATGATAAAACAAAATTTAATTTTTTGTCTATCGCTCCTACCCAGACAACAGAAAGGAAAAAAAACGCTAAATAATTCTCTTGTAAGCGTAAATAAAGTAAAAAACATGTTAATCTTTCAGACAACAGAAAAAAAAACGCTAAGTAATAAAGTAAATAAAGTAAAAAACATGTTAATCTTTCAGACAACAGAAAAAAACGCTAAACAATTCTCTTGTAAGCGTAAATAAAGTAAAAAACATGTTAATCTTTCAGACAACAGAAAAAAACGCTAAATAATAAAGTAAATAAAGTAAAAAACAGGTTAATCTTTATATTGAAGAATTTCTGAAAACTAGAACCTATCAGTTATTTAGATTACCTATAGTCCATAAAGAAAAATGTCCTTTATGTCCATTATTATACGCCTGTGGAGTCTTTAATTACAATGTAGGTACACTCCTTGTTTACAATAATACAACCATTATTATCACGGTTTTCTATTTCAAAATGCAGCTATGTTCAAAATCTTAAACATTTGGAATCCACTCCCTTTGTAGTCAGTTTTGATATGATATTACTTTTCAAAGAGTCGTAGTTAAAGAATCACTCATTGTTTATAATAATACAACTATTGTTATCACGGTTTCGTCTTCCGAAATGCAGCTTTATTCAAAATCTCAAACATTTGAAATCCACTACCGTTGTAGTTAGTTTTGGTAACTTTGTTATCACGGTTTTGTCTTCCAAATTGCAGTTTTATTCAAAATCTTAAACATTTGGAATCCACTCCCTTTGTAGTCAGTTTTGATATGATATTACTTTTCAAAGAGTCGTAGTTAAAGAATCAACTGAGGTTTGTTAAGCGTGCAATTTGATGATAATCCCAGAGCCCCATTTTTTTTCCAAACCTTAAATGTCTTATTACGTTTTATCACTATACAACCAGTTCAAACTTTAAAGGCTGTAAATACCATGAAATTGATGGGATTAGCATGGGTAGTCCTACTGTTGCTGGTTTAACTTTTCAATTCATGGTTTGTACAGAACAACAAGCTTTACCTACTGCGTAATTTCCTCCCATTTATAGATTACGTTTATATAGATGATTCTTTTTTGATGATTTTCAAAGCACTTGTCTAATTCAAGATTTCTAGATTTCCTAAATACTCCTCATTCTTCCAACCAGTGTACATTAGAGCATGAGCTCAGGGGTATTTTTTAATGGTTTTGTGGAAAGGCTTAAATGTGGATTTGCTATTTAAATACAGATTTTTTTATTTTTTTTTACTTTGGCTTAGCAGTAAATCTGGGGCTTATAACGCTAAAAATATAGTTTCGATACTCGCAGTGGGTAGAGCACACATGGCCTATTGAGTAGCTAAGCGCTTAACAACAAACAAACAAACAAAAACAATTATGACCTCGCCTCCACCCACCCCGAAAAATGTAATTTAAACCTTCGTTGCTAATGCTACATCTGGCTTAGTACTACTCTTCATTTAGATAAGGTACTATGTCATATTAGCAAATCTCTAACTGAGGTTAATCAGTTTCCACAATCTGTATTTGAAGGTACATTAATGGACCGCTTAAAAAAATTCCGAATTATATACACTATTTTTTGTAACTTACCCAGATTATCTAATAGCATAAAAATAATTTTAAGCAATTTAGTAAGGTCTATAAAACTAACATAAAATTAGATGTTTTTTTTTTAATCCAAGAAATCATTTTGGTAATGTTATGTAAAGATTGTCAAAACTTTAATGAAGAGGAAAAAAGGTAGAAACCTGAACAATTGTTTAGTGGAACATAATTGTCCACCTTCATATATATTCGGACCGCGCGTGGCC
>NW_013665691.1:624957-627712 GCF_000517525.1 Limulus polyphemus
CATTGTGTAGCTTTGTGCTTAATTACAAACAAACAAAGTTTAATTATATTATTGTTTTTAATTTGAAATGAAAGAGTAACATTTTATTCTCAGCTCTGGCGAATTAAAAGATAGGCTTCGTGTTTCTTTCGCATCGAAAGTTACACTTTTGGTAATGACAGAATAATCCAGAAGATTCTTTTTCATAGAAAATTACAGTTTTGGTAATGGCAGAATAATCCAGAAGAATAAACAGATAGTATTAATACTACATATTAAAATACCTGTATAAATAGGGCAAAGGGCATCTCAAACACTAATATACATAAATTACAGACCACTACTACAAAAAGCATGTCTTGGTATATAACAACAACGAACAAAACATTTTAGTTTAACAATATTTTCAAATGCAGGTATTCTGGGTTTTGTCTTTTTGTAATTAATATTATTATGTGATTGTATAACTTAATGCTCAGGAAGCCTAGCAACTAGTCGTGTCTGCAACAGAGAGAGATACATAGTTTAAACAACGAATAAGGTTATTGAGTGAAACCTTTATAGGCTGATTACATAGTTTAAACAACCAATAAGGTTACTGGGTGAAACATTTGTAGGCTGATTACTGGAATTATATTGCACAAAACATATACATATTTCACAAACTTTGACATTTCCATTTTAACATTTTTTTAGAAATTTCACACACAAAAAATGTCGTTTCACGTGGTTTAGCGCAAAGCTGCGCAATGAGCTGCGTCCGCTACGAATATCGAACTCCGGAATTTAACGTATTGAAGCTTAATGCGGAGTCATCAGAGGATGTTTTTTTTTTCTTTCTTGTTTTTTTTTGTTGTTGTTGTTGTTTTTGAAAGATCAAGCTATTTGCACGAGTTTTAAGCTGCATTATTAAGTATAATACTGAAGCTGTACTCGCGTTATAAGCACTATTTGAGTAATTAATAATTATAGAAATGCAAGAGTAAGGTTTAAGAATATTTACCAGGTTATTTTTAGGTAGGAGATATGCTGGAAAAACTCATCAATAATGTTATATATGTGTATATGAGATATGCATAGCTCTTCAAATAGGACTATTAGTTGATTAGACAACTTTTCTGTCTTACCTGATATCTAAGCTTCGACAGCTCTTTAGAAAATCACCTTAGTGCACTTTATAGGAGTAAGTCCAGGATTGAAGTCGTAACAAAAAAAAAGTAATATTTTAGAACAAGCTCTAACTTTCAGACAAGACGACCTGACTGTAATATAAAATAAGATAAGGTTATGTGAAGCTGATACAGAGAGAGTTTTGTTCCTAATTACTTTACTGCAGTGTATATACAAGACAAGCTTGACTTATGTCACACTTGACTACGGATTATCACTCATTCTATAACCAGAAACTACTCCAAAGAAATAAAGAATTTGAAGGCAAAAACACCCTAAACTTTTATGAAAGAGATTATGCCTCCATCTTTTGAATGAACTCGTTAAGTAAGATATTTTCCTTTATAGTCTCATCTCTCCCATAGCCGGCCATTATAGGCCCTCAAAGATAGGTGGATTGATTGTGTCATAAAAACACGTGCTTGGCTGCTTGGAAGGTCGTAAAGAATAATACACTTTTCAGTGTTATTGCAGGAGGCTATCTAGCATGAAATATGGTCACGTGGTTTTGTGTAATATGTAGGTTTACAAGGTAGCAAGTTCAAAAGAAATGCTCTATCTTTATATATGTGTATGTGATTGGTTCAAACTAGATTAATAGACACATCTAGAAATTTGCTAAGCAGGAAAATCTTGGCGAAGAGATTGCAATAAAAAGTAGTGTTAGTGAACACAAAATATAAGGATATTTATTCCTATAAATTGGATAGTTAACGATTTGTTTGTTTAAGAGCAAACCCACATTGGACCATCTGCTGTGTCCACCGCGAAATAAGGATTCAAAATTCATGAACTTAAAAATAATTCCACGTGGTGGGTACTGCTGATGGATTTGTTTCCAAGAGAATAAGGACTTTGGTAATGTACAAAATTATAGTTCGATTGGATTAGCGAATCAACCTAGTTACTACTAATACAAGAAATTACACGGAGTTACTTCTCTCACACAAAAGTGAAGTAAGTAATTTCAGATATTCTTGGAAATATTTTATGTAAGACGGATTTACTTTTTTTAAGACAATTTGGCTTAAATAAATTTCATTTTAGACCAGCATTACTTCTCTTTTTTTACGACCGTTGACACAAATAGGTATCTTCCAGAAAGAGAGCGGATTGGCGAGATTCCAGGAAAAGCAGATTTTGCTCTTTTTTTTTTAGATCTTTGGACAAAAATGGTAATTCTGGAGAGAGAGAGAGGATTTAGCTAAATTCCATTTTAAGGCTTGTATTTCAGAGAGAGGGAGGACTGACGATATTCCAAGTAAATAACATTTCACTTTTGTTTACACCCGTTGACGAAAATACTTGCCCTCCAGAGAAAGAAGATTTACAGAAATCCATGTAAGACAAATCTCAACAGAGAAAGAGGACCTACAGAAATCCATGTAAGACAAATCTCAACAGAGAAAGAGGACCTACAGAAATCTACGCAAGACAAATATCAACAGAGAAAGAGGACATACAGAAATCCCTGTAAGACAAATATCAACAGAGAAAGAGGACCTACAGAAATCCATGTAAGACAAATATCAACAGAGAAAGAGGACCTACAGAAATCTACGCAAGACAAATATCAACAGAGAAAGAGGACCTACAGAAATCCATG
>NW_013665691.1:628127-672289 GCF_000517525.1 Limulus polyphemus
CGTTGAAAAGGGTGAACATCGTACACAGAGGTTATTTTCAAATGTCCTCGAGAAGGTGGATTTTACATTTTCTTTTGCATACAGGTTAAGGCAATTAAACATCGTACATATGCAGTGGGTACTTTCAAATATACTCGGGAAGGTGGGGCATACTTTTGTTTCCATCATTACACCCATTGAAGCAGCTGAATATAGTACACAAAAGGTATACTTTCGTATATCCTCAGGATGTCATTTTTTTGTTCTCGTTATTCCAGATGACATGATTTGTAAAGAGACTACTTTCACAAACGCTCTAAGTAAAGCAGTTCTGAATTGTATTCATTCTAATTAATAAGGATAGGAGTCTTTCAAAAGGTGTATTGTTAACTTTCTTAGTGAGGTAGGTTTTATTCCTTTGTCCTTACAGCTGCGACACGCACTAGAAAATATGTCTACACCTATTATCAATAACACTGATTTTTCATTCTTCTAGCTCATAGTTATGCTTTATGTTTTGTTTATATTAGTAGAACTAAAACATGTCTTTCTTGTTATTTCTAAGTAACAACTCCACATTGTTAAAGGATAGTGGTTTATAATAGTTTCGTCCTTTCTAGGTTGTGTAAGCTCAATAACACGTAGCACCTTTCTAGGTTGTGTAAGCCCACTAATACGTAACACCTTTGTAGGTTGTGTAAGCTCAATAACACGTAACACCTTTCTAGGTTGTGTAAGCCCAATAACACGTAGCACTTTTTAGGTTGTGTTAGCCCAATAACACGGAGCACTTTTCTAGGTTGTGTAAACCCAATAACACGTAGCACCTTTCTAAGTTGTGTAAGCTCAATAACACGTAGCACTTTTTAGGTTGTGTAAGCCCAATAACACGTAGCACCTTTCTAGGTTGTGTAAACCCAATAACACGAAGCACCTTTCTAAGTTGTGTAAGCTTAATAACACGTAGCACCTTTCTAGGTTGTGTAAGCCCACTAACACGTAACACCTTTGTAGGTTGTGTAAGCCCAATAACATGTAGCACCTTTCTAGGTTGTGTAAGCACAATAATACGTAGCACTATTCTAAGTTGTGTAAGCCCACTAACACGTAGCACTTTTCTAGGTTGTGTAAACACGAAGCACCTTTCTAAGTTGTGTAAGCTCAATAACACGTAGCACCTTTCTAGGTTGTGTAAGCCCACTAACACGTAACACCTTTGTAGGTTGTGTAAGCCCAATAACACGTAGCACCTTTCTAGGTTGTGTAAGCCCAATAACACGTAGCACTTTTCTAGGTTGTGTAAACCCAATAACACGTAGCACCTTTCTAAGTTGTGTAAGCTCAATAACACGTAGCACCTTTGTAGGTTGTGTAAGCCCACTAACACGTAACACCTTTGTAGGTTGTGTAAGCCCAATAACACGTAGCACCTTTCTAGGTTGTGTAAGCCTAATAATACGTAGCACCTTTCTAGGTTATGTAAGCCCAATAACACGTAGCACCTTTCTAGGTTGTGTAAGCCCAATAATACGTAGCACCTTTCGAGATTGTGTAAGCCCAATAACACGTAACACCTTTGTAGGTTGTGTAAGCCCAATAACATGTAGCACCTTTCTAGATTGTGTAAGCCCAATAACACGTAACAAAGGATAATGCAATAATAAAGCTAATCAGTATAGCTGGTTAAACTTAAAAGAAGGTTTAACTGTATTTTGAATTTTTGTGACGTGCATTAGAGATGCGTCGTAAGTAACTTAGTAAGTTATTTTAAGAAACGTCATTCTTCTTGTACCCAAGAGTAATCAGAGAACCGATATTGAAGTATTATTTATGGTATCATACAGCAGCTGTAGTAGAACGACTTTAATAACCTCCATCTGTTATGAAGTTATATCAGAAGAAATGGAAAAGCCAGGCCCCTTCTCATATATTAAGTTTATATTGTTTTGTTTTTGTGCTGGAGGGCTTATCTCATCCTTAGTTGAAAGAAATATTGGGTTTGGATAGATAGAATGAAGGCGTACAGACATTTCCTGTACTCGATATTGTAACTTATACCCAAACTCCGTATGGTCAGTCGTGTGGAAAAGATTTCAAGAATAGTTTATGGGCTTACCAAAGTTATTGGTAAAATTGTCCGTTTGACCTAGTTTGCTATATATTGGCTTATGGAAAGTTTAACGGAGAAGACATTTGGTTGTATGAACACTTACAATACTATTTGCTGAAGAAACATTTTAGTCCGATTGAACACCATCTCAAGATTTTAATTTTCTTTTGTTCTTTACGTGCTTTTTCTTTCTTTTTTGTGTGTGTGTGGGTATCACTTAACGTCTAACACATTCCTACTGAATTCCGTTTATTTTATTAATCCTTATTTTTTGATCTACAAGTTCGTAAATTACTGGCACCGATTATTTCCTTCTATAATATTTCACGAAAACATAATAACAGAATTAGAGCCATCATGGTCGCAACTTTGGGAGCACATGTATAATTCATAAAATTATCAACCAATCCGTTTTTTTTTTGTTTTGTTTTTTTTATTGGCAGGTGAAAGGATTGTGTGTCCTTTTGTTTGTAAGCCTGTTTCTTTCCGGTATTTTTATCATTATCCATCTGATTTTCTACCAAAGTCATTAATAATATACTCATGGTATTGGACTCACAACACAACACTACATACAGAAGTACATATACCTCTTATTAAATGGGCATGCACATGAACGAAAAAAACCTCAGTGAACAAGAAAATCAATATTTTAATTTATTCTGTAATTCAAAAGTTAAATACAGTTTTTATTCCGTGTCTCTTAATTATCTTTTACATAAAGAATTTTTCTTTCGCCTTTTGATATCAGTTATGTGTTTGGTATTACCTAGTTTGTTTGTTTTTTCTGAGTTCAATAGCATCAGCCTAATTAAGGAAAATGGCATATAATCATTTCATATAATTCTTTTATCGCGTAATGCTAGTTTATCATGCAGTTGTTAAGAATGAAATGCAACGTATTTAAATAAATAGATAAATAATGCTATAAGCACTCATGTGAAGTGAATTTATGGTCTCCAAACAATGTGGAGCACCATATAGGGAATATGTTTTCCATATCATAAAAAAACGAAACAAATACAGTGAGAGAAAGATGCAAAATTTAATGCGCCATTTTTTTTGCAAAAACTTTTTCTAGAGAACTAATTATACCTTAATGCAAAAAAGGAATTTTAAAGAAATACTCCATTTTTGCAAAAGAAAAAGACTCCAACACACGTAAGGAAAACAACATCAAATGATGCTGATTATCAACATTATCAGCATCAAGCAGATTTCAATACCAAAATTAGAAGGTGGCTGATAACAACAACAAAAAAAAAGAAAGAAAAATACTGTCTAAATGTAGCAGTTTTTCTACCCCTAATTACCAAACAAAATATGTTTTTGCATAGCAAGTAAACTCTACCCCAGTGAAAGTTTCTGGTAAGGTAATTAGTATTGACTGAAGACCAGAAATAGTACGTGACTTTTCTGTTTACGCTTCGTTAGTACAAAACTCTGCCATTCAAGAATAATAAAATCTTCTTATGTATGTCAGACTTAATAAGATAGATATTGACGTATATTGATGAGTATATATATACATATATGAAATCAAGAAAGTACCATAGTTCTTGTAAATGTACAATTTATATCACACAAGGATTTATAGCAAGCTATTGTTGTGAACAAAAAGTATCTTGCAACATTTATACTATGTTTCATGTATATATATATTAATGCTGTGAATTAAGGTGTAAAATATAAAATCTTATAAAATATAAAATATTGCCAGCAATGCACTATTACGCTTCTTTGAAAACTGCTCCATGTTAATTTAACCTTAGGCTTAGAATAGTCTAATCTCACTATTCACGTCTCAGTATCATGCAGACACAGATAAGTACATTCAAATCTTTGCATGACGATGAACAGGCTCATTACAAATACCTCCATAATCTTGAACGAGTATATTTACGTAAGAACCTGTTAAAATTCAATAGAATTACTATGACAATACTAATGAAGTTCATGAGAAGAGCTATGACGATACTAATGAAGTTCGAGATAAGGATTATGGCAACACTGATATGGTTATTTGGTATTTTCTTTCTCGTTGACATCATATACGATACGGTTCTGGCACAGCCATCTAAAGTTTAGAACTCATGACAAAAAGAAAGACAATCAGTCAGCAACACTCGCTGCCTATACAGTACTCTTATCGAATAACAAGATTGACTATCATAACTACAAAGCTGAAAGTGCGAAACGTATTCAACGTCATATCTAGGTTCGTACCTTGGACCTTCTATAACGCAGAACAACACGCTAACCACTAGTTCAGACATAACTACATAATATCTGGTTCAATTCAGATAAAGAATGGAATAAATTAGCTTTATAGGTTTAAACTACGTAATTTAATTAATAAGCGTGGGTTGGATATAAATAATAAATATTTACTACAAGAACAAACTAAGTAGTTGAATGATTAATTATTTGAGTTTAAATAACTAACTAATAACTAACTAATAAATTATATAAATTATAAATGCTGTTATAAATGCTACAAGGTTAAAATAAATACTTGAATAAGTGTTCTATGGATATACGTATACTCCTTTTTCACTACAAGGTTAAAATAAATACTTGAATAAGTGTTCTATGGATATATGTATACTCCTTTTTCACTACAAGGTTAAAATAAATACTTGAATAAGTGTTCTATGGATATACGTATACTCCTTTTTCACTACAAGGTTAAAATAAATACTTGAATAAGTGTTCTATGGATATATGTATACTCCTTTTTCACTACAAGGTTGAAATAAATACTTGAATATGTGTTCTATGGATATACGTATACTCCTTTTTCACTACAAGTTAAAAACAAATAAATGAATAAACATAATTTAGACATAAAAGTACATTCTCCGTTAAAGGTTCTTGATATATAGCGTTAAACAAGTATTAGGGAGATATAAATATAATGTGATATTCTCGACCTGAATAGTACCACATATGAAAAATGGGTTAAACAGCCATGTCAGACACTCCTTGAATTCATGTAAGCCGTCCCTAATTTTTAACTAATCACCAGAGGGTGAATAGCCAGTCAGCAGCAACCGCCGCTCTAAGAACTTTGTCTTGCTCTTTGAACCGAATAACGGGATTAATAGTCATTTTAAATGTGCCCTTTTTAGTGCGGGGTATATTCAGCGACATCGCGGCTTGACCTGCAGCCCGACACGCAATTCACTAAGCCACGCCCTACTTAACAATACGTAAAGAAAACGTTAAATGAAATTTATCATCAAGTAGATTTCAGTACCAAAAATGAAAAGTGGCCGAAAACAAAAAAATACTCTATAAATCTAACAATTTTCCTAACCCTAATTACCAAATAAAAGTACGCTTTTGCGTAGCAGGTAAACTCTGCATAAACTCCATGTTGCAGTCAGACGTACAGGTAAATTTTAGATTTTTTTTTTCTTAATGCTTATATTTAATATTCCGGTCATTATACAACGTTTCCGTAATCATAATGTATTCAGATAGACAATGGGGTCATCATTTCATTTTATATATTCCGTTTTCATCAGTAACCATTAGTACTGAGTACCGAGTAGGTAACATTTAACGTTACTACTGAGTACCGAGGAGGTAACAATTAGTAAGCAGAGGTCTAACTGCTTTTTATCTTTTTTTTTTGTATGGTAAAATTTTGATATATGAATTAAAATTCATCTTATTGACATGACAATTTTCAACATAAATAGATGGTTGAAAAGACAAAACGATTTAAAAACATATCTACGTTTGATGACGAGGAAGACCGTTTGAAACAATAATGCTTGAAGACGGCTTGAATGGGTAATGAAAAAACATTATAAGAAATTTAACACAGAAGCAAACGTATAACGTTTCGATAAGGTTTTGTACCTGATCCTGAGAAAACCTTGTCAGAACGTTATACGTTTGTTACTACGTTAAATTCATAATAAAGTTTTCTTCATTACACATTCAAGCCTTATATATACATTTGGTATACGAGTGAAATTACGAGATTTGGCATAAATAAAAGTTAACCCCTTTCGTTTGATTTTGCTGTATGTAAAACTGTAAAAAATCTTCCTCATGTTTCTTAAAATGTTGCTTTAATCATGGTAAGAATAGATTACAAAGTTTCCCATACATTACAGTCATGTTAATCTGTTGAAATCTGCTGACTACGTGTCTGTTTTTCTTACTTTAAATTGTAAGGAATGGCACGAGATTAATCAAGATCATGTTTAATGATGAAACTTGACAAATTACTATAAACTATATTTTGTTCGCTGTTCTACCATGTGTGCTTAGTTCTATATTAGAGTGATTACAATGGCAGCACCTGGTAAAAAAGTTTTATTGTTAACATTAATTTTGACTTTTAGAGTAATTATATAACAAAAGTGCTTATACAAACATAAAACAAAGTATCCAGTCTACGTTACCATGCCCGACAAAATGTATTTTATAAAACCAATGGATTATAATCAGTGTACTTTAAATATCTGTCCAAAGATAACATCCGTCAAATAGCAGTTTGGTGAGAATGGCTTTTAAGTACTTATTTGTCCAGTCGTTAGAACATCCTTACATATGTTTCTCTTAGAATATCCGTCAACCACATGTCTAGTATGACAACAACTAAATATCTGTCTGTTCAGAACCAGGGGCGTTTTTAACGTCAATCCAATCGCTGCAATGCACCGACGAGCCCCTCTTACTGCGGGCCCCCTAGTAATATAACAAATAAAAAGACTGTAAGTATTGTTCATTCAAAACATTCATAAATATGTCTGTCTATTTCAAACGTCCATTAAATATATGCCCACTTATAATCGTCTATCATACATCTGTCCATTTAGAATATTTATCAAATATCTGTAAATTCAAAACATTTATTAAATGTCTGTCCATTTAGAATCGTTTATCGAATATCTGATCGTTTAGAACTGTCCATCAAATATTTGTCCATTCAGAACATTCATGAAATACGTCATTTAGAATATCCGCCCCATCTATGTTCAGTTTAAGTTTCAATCATATGTTAAACAAGAACAATGATTTAATTAATCCGTCATTTTTCTATTTGATCAGCTTTTTTTATTCATTTAATAAGAGTAAAAGTATATATATCTTATATCCAATAACTCCGTAATGTTCTAAAATTTTTTCGTTTAATTAACACTTCAAAATAATGTGATATAGCTGTTCACTTAGATTGTCCGTCAAATACCTTTCTAATCAGTATCTGTCCGACCTCTTTGTCCAAACATAGAACGCCAGAGAAACATGTTTCTAATTGTCATATCCATCAAGTCTCTGTCAAAATATCAGTCAAATATATGTCCGTTCAGAGAGATCGTGAAATATCACACTATTATTTGCATTGATGGATTTCGCCCAAAGCTAAAGGGAAGGCAGATAGTCAACACCACTCACCACCCATTCTTGGATCACTTGGAATATGAGCTACAGAATCTTAGCTCCACAGTCGGGCACGCTAATCACTGGGAAGCACTTGACCCCACACCTTTAGAGATCAATAACAATTCAAAGCTTATGTTGTATTCATGTTGGAAAGTTATTTAGTGAAGGATTTGCGGTGAAAGTGGGGAATTCTTTACGTTGTGTTTTGGGGAGAAGAATTTTTTGGATCGTGCGTGGAGATTCTTATGGTGCATACCTGTAGAGAAGTTTTGGCGGAGTGTATGAGGAGGTCATTTATTGTATGTGTGTGTGTGCTCGTTTGTGCACTTGTAACAGAGGAGAATGGCTGTCCTTCAATGTATCTGTATAGAGAGATTTTGTTAATATGGGTGGGAATTTTTCAGGGTATTTGTGAATGATCATTTTTTTTTATATTATGAAGAGTTTTGAGTGTCAGTAAAGGGGTCTGTCTATTTGTATTAGGAGGTTTGTTTTTGTTTAATAGAGAAGACAATTTGCTACATTTATATATCCATTGGTGCATGTAAGTATGAAATTAATGTCTGTAGGAAGCGTATTGGATAAATGTACGTTTGTACGGGGAAGTAGTGTGTTCTTGAGATGAAGAGTTTACGGGGAAGTAGTGTGTTTATGAGATGAGGTTTTGTACGAGGAAGTAGAGTATTTATGAAATAAGGTTTTGTACGGAGAAGTAGTGTGTTTATGAGATCGGATTTTGTACGGGAAAGTGGTGTGTTTATTAGATGAGGTTTTGTACGGAGAAGTAGTGTGTTTATGAGATGAGGTTTTGTTCTGTTTACGTCAATAAAGGTAAACAGTGTACAGAAGATAGACAGATACATGACAGAGAGATAGATAGATAAAAATACATTATAACTATTATTAAAATAACCAAACAACACATGTTAAAGATTGGCATAAAAACAATCTAAAAATATACAGTAATCTAAATATTAGTAGTCCCTCACTTACGTCTTTGCTTTTTGTACAACATTTGATTGGCAAAATCAAGCTAGTTGGTCCTTGGTTAGTCTGTATGGCATACGTATCTACTATTTATATATACTTGTTCATTAACCAAAAGCAAATTAATTTTCTTTTAACTGAATATTACTTTCGGACAACAAAGTTTTTGGCCCTACTTTATATTCCAAAAAAATTTAGGTTACATTTTTGTCTCAAATTCAGAATCCACGTATCATAACGTAAATTAGAATTATTCAACTTTGTATGGAAACGTGCAGACAATTTTGAAAATCATTATCAAAGTAAAAAAAGAAAAACATTGAAATATAAAAATTTTCAGATAAAAATGCTTCATTCAAGGACACAAAATTCACGTTTTTAAGTCCAAAATTCACTTTTAAACATTTGTATTTGGTGCTTATAATGAATAAGGCCTTAAAAGTAAAAGGGAAAAATGACATGGAAGACTCATGTGTAGACGTATTTCAAAGAAGTAATTTGGGGTATTTTAGACAGAAAGATTGGTAAATATTTAGTCACATATCTCTTCTCTCATTTAGTTCCTATCGGATTTGTCGAAGAATAACTCATTATTAAATAGGATGTATACGCACAATTATATTTATACAACATTAGTATTTTCTCATTTTCACCAAGTTCGAAGGAACTGGACATTATATCTGTTGCAGAACTATTGCAGAAGATTGACTGAGACTCATAAAACGTATTCGGCATGTTCTCAAATAGGAAACTCCTACATTAAGGAGGAGCATGAACTTAGCTCCTTCCTGGAACGTGCGCTGTGCCTTAGAAAATATAAAACGATTGTCATTAGCATGTAAACGGAAACAAAGTTTTCAGCCCGCTAAGAATGTCATTGTTTAGATATTCAACAACGGCTCTTTCTTACATGGCTCTCTCTACCTTATCTCAGCTAAAGACGCTTCTTTAGATAGTAATTTGAAACCTCAGATTACTCGTTCTCGACACTTTTCCACATACTGTCAAATTATTAATAAAACCATACGTATAGACTTGATTAATAAAAAGTGTAAAACTGGGTTTCAAAATTAAAAAGAGAGCCGTCCACAATTAGGGGGCTACTTTTATCTGACTGGATACTGGTATTTCGACTCATACACCTTATATGGATCGCATTTTATCAACAACGGGACGCGAACCGTAAACAATGATTCATGGTCCGGGCAATTTAACCACTTGGCCACGCCCAACACAACACATCTTGTAAAGTAATTATCAATGTTTTCTGAGAGAGAAAGAAATGTATATATATATATGTTTTTTTTTCTTCTTTAAACTTGTATTTTGTGTGATTCGATAACTCATTAGTTTCGCATTATTATTGTCGCTAGTAAACACATGTCAAACTGTTAAGTAATAATCCATTGTCTAGGACAGTTACCGGAAGTGACGTCAGAAATATAATAAACAATATTTTTAGGTAAAAAAATGTGGTGTGGTAACTGGAATACTTTTCTGTAAAAATTACAGCTTTTTAAAATACGTTGTTCCCTCCGATTAGCACATATTTACTGATAGATCTAAGAATTGAGACTAATCAGTTCTGGAGTTGAGCGCTTCCTAGCTCTTTTTCATCTGGGACAGGATACCCACAAAGAATTAAACCAAAAACAAACACATAACATTATAACTCATCAACATGAAAATACAAAAGTACAAACATGTGGCAAACATATGATTAATTCGTAGTTATCTCACGTTATTTACATTAAATTGCATTTTAACTTGTTTTAATCTGGCCATGATACATACTTGGCGTGTAATAGGCAATTTTTCATGCACAGTGTAATAAGAATAATGTTTTATGTATAAAAGTGAATGTATACCATTTTCTTTGCTTGAAATATAAAACTCATTATCTCAGTAATAACAAAGAACTTTTATGTACCAAAGTGATGAGGCTATCCTTCTTTATGTTTTTTACCCTGAAGTACCGTGAGGACTTTATAAACCAAATATTCGCTTTATATTAATCTGATTAAAAACATTGCATAACGAGAGCTTTGAGCCTTATAATTAAAGCACATATGTGACATGAAATCACAGAGTAACAAAAATGCTATGCATTTTTTTTTCAGTTAACGTTCCAGCTTTTCAATTATATATAAACTTATGATAAAATACATTTCGGAAAAAGAAAAATTCTTTCTTTTTTGGCTGCAAAATTTCCAAATTAAGAACCATTTTCGTTACTTTCACTAAAAACTACTTTTAAAATGTCATATCAAAAGTATGCACTTCTTTAAGATGTTTTTTTGAATACTTTAAAGTTCGCGAAAATGAAATACCGTCCTTGAAAGCTTTATTCATAATTTTTTAAATAAAGTTAACTTTGAAATATATCTTAATTTTATACTTCAAACTAATCACGAATATTAACAAAGTTAATTTTTTCTATTTGATTGGGAACTTAATCTATATCAGTCAGTGTTTGTAGGTAGTTATTACTCAATTACTGAAAACTATTCAATTACAAACTGAGGTACCCGTCCTGAAAAAAAGAATATGGGGGTGGATGCTATGATGAATAACACAAAAATCCTAACTTTCACACAATTTATTTATAACATAACTTATTATTACAGTATTCATTACTACCTCATCAAAAGTTTAGTATAAGCTTTAAGAACTCACGGTATATATATATACACTGTGCGATGTTCATGGTGACTTTGTAGGAAGAGATAGCAGCCAAAATAGTGTAAGTAGGTGTGTTTTCTTTTACCCACTTTTAACGCCTAGCTTTAATGTCCTTCAACAGTGTTTCACATGATGAATTAATTGACAGTCATTCGCCACAGAAGTGTCTTACGAGCCGAAATTGAAAGGTCACGAGTCAAAGTAGGAAGTGGATATAACTCAAGAAACGGCTCTTAATATCAGCTTTATGGTGGCTGTTAGAGTAGAATATTCAGCTGAGTTTATGTAATATTTTAATAGTGGCAGCCATTTTTTCATTGCATTCCTCCATAGAGAGGGCTAGTGTGCTCATTGAAATATATAGGACGTTTGTGTGCCCTCCTCCACACTGTGAATATGTTGTGTTATAGAAAATTTAATAAAGATCTTCTTGTGTAAGGACGTGACGTCATCTATGAATGTAATGAACGTTAAGTAAATGCTCAATAACAGCAATAATGGGGGTGGAGATGTTGTGAACATTATCATGCCCATTTATCGAAACTATCATCTCACAAAGTTCGGTTGAGGTTGGCTCAGTGACATAGGAGTAGTAAGATAATGGACAGACAAACAGACAGAAACATAGATTTTTGTGCTTTATATATGTAGATATTGGTTAGGATGTTTTAAGATTATTAAGTATTTCCCTGGAGGAGTACATTAAGAGGTGGTGGTAGTTCTCTCAAAGTTGCAAGTCAACTTTGCCATTATCACAATACAGTCCTGGCTTTTCATTGTGATGCAAATAAGTTGCCTTGCAAAACTCACATTCTATAGATCTTCTTCCAACATCATATGCAAACTCTGATTCATAATCGTAAGCTGTTTTGAAATACATTATAGATCTCCATTCAGCAGCAGCAACCCTTCTTTGAACTTAATATTCTTTATCTTGTTCTCCTCTAGCAGCAATTTCTGCAACTGATTCTTTCGCTCTTCTTCTTGTCATTCTGCCGCGATTTCCTTCTCGTGTGCTCTTTCCCTAGCTATCCTTTCCCTATCTCGATCTTGTTTTGCAGTATTTTTATCAGCTGTCTCTTGTGCTCTTCTTCTAGCTATCTTTTCCCTATCTCGATCTTGTTTTGCAGCATTTTCATCAGCTGTCTCTTGTGCTCTTCTTCTAACTATCCTTTACCTATCTCGATCTTGTCTTGCAGCATTTTCATCAGCTGTCTCTTGTGCTCTTCTTCTAACTATCCTTTCCCTATCTCGATCTTGTCTTGCAGCATTTTCATCAGCTGTCTCTTGTGCTCTTCTTCTAACTATCCTTTCCCTATCTCGATCTTGTCTTGCAGCATTTTCTTTTGCCGTTTATTGCGATTTCCTTTCTCCCATCCTATTGGCTATTTTTGATTTCCGTGAATACAATGACTAAAAAACTCGTTTGGGCATCTTTACACACTTAGGTAGGGGTGTTGTTTGTGTGTGCACTTCACAAAGTTGACTGTTTTGGAGACTACAAAATAACACTATTTATATACACAGATATATATATGATGCCATTTACTTACAACTACTCTTGAGGCGAGAAGCAACGTGCTACCTCTTTGAGGTAATGGTGAAACACTGTGGAACTAAGGGTACATGTGTTCACTTTATCTTCACGTGATTGATTAATTGACGATCATTGGTCACGTTATACAAAATGTAAAAACGTTTTTTTTTTCTTTGGTGTAAGGTCGTGGTGTTATGAATGTAGTTAACGTTAACTTCGTCAAAGATAATAAATGCTGAATAACAGCAATAATGGGGGTAGAGATAGTTATGAACCCACATTATCACGCCCCTTATTCCAAAATATCATCCCACAAAAGTTGGTTGAGATTTACTTAAAGACTTAGGAGAAGTTAAATAACGGACAAACAGACAGACACACAGATTTTGTTTCGTGCTTTATATATATAGATAATCAGAGACAAGCTTTGATATCCCGGATTTCAGATGTAGTGCTGGACTGAAGGCGAAGTTTTCTCGCTCCATAGAATAGTAACCGACTGACCTTTTGTACTTCTACCAATAACCTACATCGTACTTAATGTACAACAGAAAAAAGCATCATTAGTTTGTTTGTTTGTTGCTTATTTTAAAGCAAAGCCACATTGGCCTATTAATTGTCTCTAATCTAACCCCGGAATTTAGCGTTGTGAGTTTGTGAACTCACCACTGTCCCACCAGGAGACAACAACATTAATTATTTGCCTTTGATTTTCATCGTATTAATTTTAGACATCAAAAAGCAGAAGAGCTTAAAACTTTGAGTAAAGAACTAGTTCACGTGCGAATACATCAGCAACGTTACTTATATTTACTATATAGAAACCAACGAAAACTCTACTAATGCTAATAGCAGTGCTTCAAAAATTTATTTACAATACAATTCTGTTACGCAGACAACACCAATTATTAGTAGTATAGCGGTTGAGTACGCCATATTTAAACGATTTTAGAGCCACAACACGACCGTGTGTCTTGAAAATATCCCGGTGGCGTAACTTGCATTGTAAAATTTCCTTCATAAGGCTCCGATGTCTAAAACACACCACATCACCCTGCATGTTTTCCATTACCCATCTAGTGGAAGAAGACGATGATCTCACAGCACCTATTTCAATAGTGCGGAACATCAATCAAACACGTGCTTGCTCAAAACTTCCATTAAATATCTATTCATTCAGAACATCTTTGTTAAAAGCCCATAATAATAACTGAAAAATCATTGTGTGAACATGACCACAAAATTTGCGTTACAAGTCCATAATATATTGTTTGTTTGTTTGTTTTGAATTTCGCGCAAAGCTACACGAGGGCTATCTGCGCTAGCCGTCCCTAATTTAGAGGGAAGGCAGCTAGTCATCACCACCCACCGCCAACTCTTGGGCTACTCTTTTACCAACGAATAGTGGGATTGACCGTCACATTATAACGTCCCCACGGCTGAAAGGGCGAGCATGTTTGGTGGGATGCGAACCCGCGACCCGCAGATTGCGAGTCGAGCGTCTTAACCACCTGGCCATGCCGGGCCACCATAATATATAGAATTCAACAAGTAGTAGTGTGATACAAATAGATATGCGACGGTTGAACGAGAGGTGTAACTGGAAGCTTTATCTTCGTGAACCCATACCCTTTTGACATGTTTCCAGGCGGATATCCTTTTTATTACGTTGTGAACCATTTCCTGGAATACGTGTACGGCTTTTGCCATTGACCTTTGTGTTTTTAGATTTCCACCTGTTACATAATGCTACACTCTGCTTCCACGCCTTGGGTACGACTTGTAGCAATACTACTTCTGGATGGTCCTAGTGCCCCAAGGTGATCTATAGTCCTTTGTTTTTCTATGCCATTAAGTGCAAGAGGTATCCCCGTCTTGTAAAAAAATGAAATCTCCGATTTGAATACTACTTTTTGATCTTTATTGTAGGAATATTTTGCGATGGAAAGGGCTGTTACAGTCCTCCTTAAAATCAAACAATTTTCAGTGCCGTTATACTACCCACTAAATACTAAACAATGCCCAAATGTAGTTCTGATACATGCCTTTCCACAAGTAATTTTCCATAAATAGAAGTAGGACTGCATTAGATGTGACAATATCTTGCATAAAAACTGTTAAGGCAGTCAATAACCTTTAGACTACCTAGATGCATGGAAATGGTGTAGTTTGCGAAACATACACAACAGAATGAAAACAGTATTTAGGCATATAAAGACTATATACCATTGCGACACTACTTTACATGCTATAAGAATACATACTAAAATTCTCTTATCAAACTTCAAAGAATGTTTCAAGTAAATTGTTATTATTTGAATGAAAACAAGCAAACAAAATAATCATAAACCTATAACGCGCAGGTGAGAAGATTATATTCGTAAAGAATAGGTAAAAATCCTTAAAACTGGGGAACTCTGTTAGAGTACATGTCATTCCCCATTGTCCCAAGTACATTTATTTGTGCAGGTGAATTGCAAGTTAATTTATGTAGGCTTATACAGTCAGTGAGCATGTTAAGCTTTCCTGTAACACAGTTATGTTTTCACGGAAAATTGTTGTTAAAATAAGCTGTATTTTCCAGACAAAATCGGTGTAGATCTATGAGATTATGACCAAAACATCCCAATGTCATTACACGAACTTGAATATCCAACAGTTGTAGCTGCAAACGTATCTTTCTGTAATCTCGGCTTATGTTGACGTTGATGAAAATCGATTTCTTTATTAACATAAATATTGCAAAATGTAGCATAGCATCGGTGAAATTATACAACAGAATATTCAGATAGGGCTTAGGATGTCACTTTAAGTTTGTCTAATCAGCTCTGTATGCTGCACTAAATGTTATCACAACTGTTATGCAACAGAACATTCAGATTGGGCTTAGGATGTCACTTTAAGTTTGTCTAATCAGCTCTGTCTGCTGTACTAAATGTTATAACAACTGTTGCTAGCGATGTTTATATACCATAACTTTAAATGGGAGTGCTAGGCCTGAAACATGGTGATTTAAAAGTTTAATGCAACAAAGTCTGACAAAGTTCTTTGTAAATTTGATATTTGGTGTCAAATACAGAAAAAAATTATGTTTCTAGTATCACCTCTTTGAATGCTATAGCTATTAATTATAGCCACGTGAAAGTTGTTGCACCTAGATAGATGGGAAAGTATGTAGACAGACAGATAGATAAAACTCTCTTTGCCGCCCCCCAGTGACACAGCGGTACTTCTGAAGACTTACAACGCTAGAAACCAACTTTCGATACCAGTGATGGGCAGAGCACAGATAGCCCATTGTGTAGCTTTGTGCTTAACTACAAATATTCCTTTGCCTATTAGAGTAAGATAAATGCTTTTACATTTTTACTCCATTGTTAGTTTGCAAGACAGCAATAATAAATTTACATAAAGCGGTAACTCTAAGCAACTATATTTAGATAATATTTATCGTTGAATATAGACAGAACGTAAGAGAAGTTACAGAACTTAATTTTTTAGCAATACCCACTTTTAGCATTTATTTCTCACTTTGAGAATTTTTTTCGTCGCTTTAAACTATCCACATGTAAGCGTGTGTCTGCGTATTTTTTATTTGTATGAAACGTAGTAGCCAAAGGTACATTTTGACATATCTCCTGCTAACAGATGGCCTCCATGTGACTTTCAAATATTTGTCTTTTCATATAACTTTCTATCTCCGCTCATTTTTCACTTTCTTTGCCACATGTTACTTAATAGTTTGTTTGTTTGAATGTAAGCACAAAGCAACACTATCTGTGCTCTGCCCTTCACGGGTATCGAAACCCGGTTTTCAGAATGATTAATTTCTGTGGTATTAAATTGAATTTGTCTAGATTCTTGTTTCATATTTTCTCGCGGTAGTTTAAAATTTTTGAAAGTGTCATCCGTTAGAATCAAATCCCAGAGTTTTAGTATAATGTAGCATTAGGAAAGGAAAATTCATTCTTTTATTTTTTTTTTACTATTTTTAACTTTGTTTTCCGATATTTATAACTTTAAGTGTCATCGTAGTTTCATTATCCAAATTAATCTGAACTCAAATCAATCTGAAAAGAAATGAGACAAATTATGGTAAAGCTAAGAGTCCGAAGTGTTTGTTAGTTTTATAAGTAATATTGGAAATTACCTGCTTAGGCTAAGGTTTCAAATTTAAATGCAGTGAGTGTAATTCTGCATGGTTTAAGATCTTGAAAATCGCGTATTTCTGTTTGCCTACACTTTAAGGGGAAAATTGACAGGATAAGACTCGCCATACGTATGAGACAAAATACGTTGTCACAATACTCGTACGTTAAGCTATGGTGGCGTTATAATGTGACGGTCTGTATCACTATTCGTTGGTAAAGCGTAGTCCAAGAGTTGGCGGTGGGTGATGTTCACTGACTACCCTCTAGTCAATCACTTCACAATTTGCGACGTCTAGTGCAGATAGCCCTCGAATATTTTTACGCAAAACTTAAACATAAAAAAGAAGAAGAAAATTGTCGCGATATGATAGGATAAGAATCGCTATATGCATGACGCAAAATACGTTATCACAATATGATAGAATAAGAATCGCTATATGCATGACGCAAAATACGTTATCACGATATGATAGAATAAGAATCGCTATATGTATGACGCAAAATACGTTATCACAATATGATAGAATAAGAATCGCTATATGCATGACGCAAAATACGTTATCACAATATGATAGGATAAGAATCGCTATATGTATGACGCAAAATACGTTATCACGATATGATAGAATAAGAATCGCTATATGCATGACGCAAAATACGTTATCACAATATGATAGGGTAAGAATCGCTATATGCATGACGCAAAATACGTTATCACGATATGATAGGATAAGAATCGCTATATGCATGACGCAAAAATACGTTATCACAATATGATAGGGTAAGAATCGCTATATGCATGACGCAAAATACGTTATCACGATATGATAGGATAAGAATCGCTATATGCATGACGAAAAATACGTTATCACGATATGATAGCAGGGTCCATGAACTTGGCGTCCCACCAACTCTAGAGTTAAATAAACATAGCACATAGTTAGTGCTGATTTTGTGCTATTGTAAGCCGCAAAATCTAGAATTTGTGCTAAACTTCAACCAGACTTATGGAGAAACTAATTTCACTCCAGCCGTCTATGGATTCAAATCCACATGAAACATTACATAGGTTTAATTAATGGTGTTTAACACAAGGAAATTCATATTAAAACTAACGGTAATCAAGAAATGCCTTGTTTTAGAGTTTAAAGTTTGATGCTTTTTTCTCTTCTTCTGGTCTGCTTATCACTTCCAACATTACACGTAATTTGACGCTAGACCTCACATTAGAATAGAGGTTCCTATACTTTGAAATTACAGTTTTCGTATCAACGGATTTGGCCAGAACACATAAAAGTAAAGCTTAACCTATTTCACCTGCCACACGAGCCAGCCTAGTATCCTTTGGTACAGAGTCTAAGATGGTCAAGAGAGGGTTCATTCCGGAAACCGGTGATTTAAGGTTATTTTGATATATCTCGAATGAAACTTGGCACAACTTCTTAAAACGAAAATCAAAAATTTATGAAAATATGGCATGATGAAATCTATATGGATTATACTATGATGGAACCATGCTGGGCGTTATTCCGTTCTTCTTATATTTATTCTTCACTCAAGAAATGGCATTTTTAATTTGAGAATCGCTAGGGACATCATCTTGTAGTACATCGTACATCTGCTTCAACTTTAATAAGTCTTTGAGCTTTACTGTGCCGTTAGTTTCACAAAGTATTGAAACTAATGATTTTTATATACGATTACAATCCCCCTGCGCCCCGGTGGGACAGCGGTAAGTCTACGATTTACAACGCTAAAATCAGGAGTTCGATTCCCCTCGATGGACACAGCAGATAGCCCAATGTGGCTTTAGTATAAAACACACACACACTCCAATCCTCCTTTTTGAAAATTACAATATTATTGTATCCGTTTATATATATATCCGTCGGCTCTCATGGTCTCTGGTCCAGTGACGTAGCCTCGAAAATAGTGCTAAATGTCTCTTTTTTTTGTCTAATCAAAACAACCCAAACCTTTCCGGAATGACTCATTGTTTGGGGTTTCCCGATGAGACAGCGGTAAGTCTACGTACTTGTAATGCTAATATCCGGGGTTCGATTCCTCACAATAGAAATGCAGATAGCCCAATGTGGCTTTGTTTTAAAACACACATAAATGTTTTGGAACCACATCAAGATGCCATGCTGTCTCGTATGGCAGGTGCTAGAGCAAATTAAGTTTAAAAACGAGAAGCTTTGTCGATTTTATGTTGTATGTTAGATCGTAAAAAGAAATACAAAATGATAAAAGTAAGCTAAGTTTCATATTAGTCAAAGTCGGGAGGGGGAGGGCTGGCCTGAAGTATTAAATTACTCACCATAGATATTGCACCATAATTCAGGTTGTAATGCAGCACAAATTCTGAAATGTGTGACCCAAATTAACACAAAATGAGCATTGAATACATCCCAAATTTCATATGAATCATAGTCGGTGAGAGGGGTTTTCGTGAAGTTACTCCTTCCATAAAGATTTCTCTATATTTCTATTTGTCGTTCTGCACAAATTCTGGAACTTGCGGCACAAAACAGTACTAAATATGTGCCAAATTTCATATGCATCAGAGTCAGAAGAGTTGTCATAAAGTTTCCCTCTTCAGAATGATTTTCTTATAAGCCTAGTTGTAGAACAGTACAAATTCTGGAATTTGTGGCACAAAATAGTAAAAAATCAGCACTGAGAATGTGCCAAGTTTTATTAACTTTAAAAGTGGTGAGGACTGGTATGAACTCACCTCCTCCCCAAAGCTTGCCAAATAATTTTAATTGTAGTGCAGCACAAATTCTGGAATATGCGGTACAAAATAACACAAAATCAGCTCTAAACATATGCAAAGTTTCATGTAAGTCAGAGTCAGTGGGGCTGCCATGCTATTTGCTCCTGCACAAATATTTCCTCACAAGTCTAGTTGAAATGCAACACAAAGTCTAGAATTTGCGGCATAAAATCAGAACTAAATATGTGTTAACTTTCGTATGGATCACAGTTAGTGTGAGTTCGGCTGTCTTGGAAATATTCCTTCCACAAAGACTTCCCCATACGAATTTGTAAAACAAAATAACACAAAATCAGTATTAAATGTGTGTGCCAGTTTTCATATGGATCAGAATTAGTGGGACGCTGTCGTGGTCTTAGCCTCTCTACAAAGATTGCCCAATATTGCAAAATAGACACTAATGATATGCCAGGTTTAGTTAACTTTACAGTTGGTTGGGCTGGCATGAACTTACTCCCTTTATAAAGTTTGCCCCATACGTTTAGCTGTAGTACAACACAAATTCTGGAATGTGTTGCACAAAATCAACGTTAAATATATGCCAAGTTTCACGTGAATCACAGTCGATGAAGGGCTGTCGTGAAATTAGACCCTCCACAAAGATTGCTCCTTGAGTCTAGTTTTAGTGTAGCAGAAAGTCTGTGATTTCAGCACAAAATCAGCACTAAACATGTGTCAACTCTCTAGAGTTGGGGGGGGGGGTAGAGTTCATGAATCTGTGCAAAAGCATGATATTCACCAAAGTGTGACACAAGATACGTTGTGTCGATTTCCTACGATATGACTCATCATACCTATGACGTAAAATGTGTTATTACTATCTTTATCAAGTAGTTACAGACGTCAATTCGAAATATGTAGGTGTAAGTTAAAGCAGAATCAATGTAATATTTTAGTTTATTACATATGTAATAACCTCTACAAGAAGAGCTGCTAAAATGTCTACAATAGTAATTAAAATAAAAATAGCTATTGTTAATTATGAGTTTGGTTAATTTGTTATAATATTTTATTAGTTATGAAAAACCAAATAAGGGCGATCCCATCTCAGATTCTGGATATTTTCCCAAAATTCATCCATAACGCTAATAAAGATTTGTTTGGTTTGAATTTTGTGCAAAGGGCTATCTGCACTAGCCGTCCATAATTTAGTAGTGAAAGACTAGAGGGAAAGCAGTTAGTTATCACCTCCCACCGCCAACTCTTGGGCTACTATTTTACCAACTGGATTGACCGTCATATTATAACGCCCCCACGGGTGAAAGGCGATCATGTTTGGTGGAACGGGGATCCAAGCCCATAACATACAAAAATTCGAGTCGAGTGCCTTAACTACCTGGCCATGCCAGACCAAAGAATTGTTTGTTTGTTTAGAGTAAAGCCACATTGGGGAATAGAACGCCGGATTTGAATATTATAAGTCCGTAGGCTTACCGCGGGACGAGTAATAAAGAAATTCATCCTTCTACACTTAAATGAGCTGTAAGCTACAACTGAGAGATAAGCAATTAAAAAACACACGAATTTCATTGTATTCAGCATAACTTGGGGTCAGCGCTTCTAGTGTGGGGCTTTCATGTGAAGAGTCCTACATATCGTGTGTAAATCATATCAGAATTAGATAACAAACTCTAAATGCATTGGATTTTATTATATGATAACCCAGGTTTAAACTTACTTTCAACATTAAGAAGATAATAGTAACTTTTTTACTTTATTAATAATCTAAAATGAGGTATGATGATTTGTGTATTTTTCACAAACATCGCTGTTCCATTATCAGTATCGAATTTTCAAGTTATAGATGTTAAATTCAGCGTTGCAAAAGTCAGAAAAAAAACGCTAGTTTATCATGAATAAAATGGTTAAAAATAACGTGTTTGTTACTTTTTTCCCTCCATATTTATCAAACTGCTGAGGTATACGTTACCTTTATTAAACTTCCAGTTAACTGGTTCCGTGTGTTTCTGTATCTCAACGATAGGCATATCTTAGATACACACTAGAGTTTTTGGGTACAAAGAGAGAAAGCAATAAATGAGAAGGTAAATCTCTAGAGGTGTAAATGCTATAACATAGTAGAAATCTTCCCCAAAGGCCAACTAAAAGAAGGTGAAATTTCATTAAGAATGTTTGGCCCTAATAACATTTCACTTGAATAATTACGTTACTGATATCCCAGGGGTAACAAGTCGGATTACACCATTATTGGCTTCCAGTCCGAGCTACTTGCAGTACAAAAGTAAACATGGCAGCTTATCTTTATCTCGCTAAAGTATGTTTGTTGTTGTTGTTTAATATTGATTCTTAATTTTGTTTCGTAAAGAAGCATAACCGGTTATGTTACTGATTAAACAATTATAGTTAAAATATTGAAATTCCAGAGTTTTAACACATACGTTCTAAACTAAGCACGAAGTGTACTAAAAGAAATTCAAAGTATCTACTAGTTAATTAGCCACTAAGAAGCTCAAACCGTGTCTAGCTAAAGAGCGTTTAACTGAGAAATAAGAACTTTAGACTATGCCTAACCAACCTTTAACTTGGCAGGATGCTTTGAAGAATCTGAAAATTTAGCTCTTGTAAGACGTGCACATCTATCTTAATGCTTATAATGAACCATTTTCAGTTTTTTAAATCAAGTGAAATAAATCTGAAAATGGATTTTAGTGTCCTCCTTTCATGAAAGTCGATTTATAGTGAAAATACGATTTCTCTAACTTACCTTAGACTCTAGTTCATCCAGAGCTTTGCGACTGGCCAGACCAGTCAACCCATTCAACCCGATTTGTAGCTTCTTTCATATTACACTAGAGTATTTTGGGTTCATAGAAATGGTCATGTTCTATTTTACTTTGGCTGTTCTTTTTTGTTTGTTTCCTTCTGGAATTATTTAATTACTTAGTTCGCTCTTCTGCAATTCTGTGAATACGACACCCAATCATCTAAGAAGCCTTTTCGTCCATTCTCAGAATATGACACAGACATTTGGAACGACTTTCCGTTAACGTTTCTCCAAGTTCTTTCTATCCAGTCAATCCTCATTCCTTTGAATTTGTAGCTTTATCTCGCCATACGAGGATCAAGATTCTTATAATAATCTATTGTGAGCAGCTTCTAATGTCTTTTAAACACGAATCTCAAGACAGATTGTTTAAAATGAGTAAGAAATCTGTGTTGTCTATGGTGTCGCAATTCGGGTATACCTAAGCATAATTCGAAAGTACAGAAATTTGGACATAGCCTGGGGTTTAAGACATTTCGTATTTTGGCAAGAAACTTTGCGTTTTGACACATTTTGGTGTCGAATCATAACACATATGAGTCCGAATTGCTATAATTAAAAATATTGTATCGAATTCAATGTTTGTGTTTTTCATAGAAGACTATCAAAGCCACAAACTGATTTCTCGTTTGATTCAGAAGATCTGCCTGGTAGGATTGCCTCTATTGCCCTTTTCTTTTCAGTCTTTTCGGTTTCTTCTTTTTGGTTTTTGCAAGCTAGTGTTCAAAATGTTAACTTGTGACCAAAATATTTTATTAATTAAGTTTCGGCCATAAACCTGTAAGTGTTATTATTTTTATGTCTAGAATACAATTTAGTTTTAAAATTGATCGAGTCTTCGTGTTCTTACAACAACTTAAAATACTTCCTAACTGTAAATGTAAGGTTTAATCAATTAAACTAAACTTTTGCCTCCTTTTTTATACCCTAAGTAAGAGAATATGGTAAACTGTCTTATTTAGCTTGAAGTTATAGCATTATAATGATGGTGATTTTATAGATTGGAGTAGTAATGCTACTTTTGTCATGTAAGACTTGACATTAAGACGACTTAATTTGTAACGAAAAACGCAGTGACAAGTATATTTATTTCCAGTTCTACTTATTCAAGTTTGTTAAAACTCATTGTTTTTCTTTAGTTTAATTGCTAATTGTTCCGCTATTCGTCCGAGGCTTTCTTTAGTTTTACGACAAGTGAACCGTTCCTCTACAGTTTGAAAAGAATAAACTGCTGTACTAGTCCATGTTACTCTAATTCATTATCAGTATCTCGGCTTTGAATAGCTCTTTAGGCTTAAGAGGTTTCCAACGATTGCTTAATATGCGCACACTCTGACGCTCTCTCACTTCCAAATAACCAAACTGCTGCCGGCTTAGTGGAATTGTTTTCAGGAGATTAAGGGATTGTTATTCTTAGAAAGTTTACATAAACCCTGGCAGCTGCTTTAGCCATTTTGCATTCTGTGACAAAAGGCTCGGAACAAAGCTTGACAAGATTAAGATAATTTGCAAATATATAACCTCACGAAGACAGTGGGACCTTAATATCAAGCTTCCAGAAGAATTCTAAACTTTGGTTGTTTATACATTTTTACGCATGATGTGTCTTTCGTTTTGTTTGTGTATTTAACTTCCTAATCAGCTCATTCTGGCTGTTTCGCTTTCAATATGTGTCTCTGTATACATTTTGTTTCTGTGTTTGTTTTAATGCCTGTCTATTTATCTTCATATCTCTCTGCATGTGTACTTTACCTGTTTGTTTCTGCGTCTCTCTGTTTGTCTTTGTATATATATATATATATATATATATATATGTATAGATATTATCTGTTTAATTCTCGCTGTTTCTTTGTTTGCCTATATAAGTGTTTGACTTTTTTTCTATTTTCAGTTTAAAAGTCTATCATTCTCTATGTTTTTCTATCTTTGTATACATCAACATTTCTCCTCCTTTACTTCCAATTTTCCCTATATCTATTCGTCTATTTTTTTCTGTTTAGCTTACCATCTTTTTTATTCAATTTAATTCAATTTTCTTCACATACTAGATAATACAATATGACCTAAATAAGTAAAAACATTTCACTCCAATCAAACTAGTGTATGAAAAAAGGCCCAAAAAAGCAAAAACAAAGAGAATGCTTATACGAAGTGTACCCTTCTAACAGCAAAAAAAATATTGATGATTAAAAAATAAATAAGTAAGTAAGTATATATATATATATACAGTACAAAAAAAGTTACAGCATGTAATATATGTGATAACACTAATTGACAGTAACTTCATATTTTTTAAAATAACTATAAGAATAACTAAATAAATTATAAATTTAATTGATAGTTTTTGAAACAAATGTTAAACTTTTCTAATTAGTTCCTTTCTGTATTATTATTGTGTATAGCATTCCAGATTTTTACCCCGACGTAAGTTATTGAACATTGAACTTTGATTTTCTAAAAACGTGGCATATGTAATTCAGCATTCATTTTTTGTATCATGACAGTGGATGTTCTTGTTATTAAAAAAAAAAGATTTGAAAACTGGGTAGATTAATTAATTAATTTTTATTACAAAAGGAAAATTACCTACTAAATGATTATTTATTATTGTGTATTTGTAAGATAACTGATATACAGAATCTCGATGGTTTAAACCCCAAATTACTCTCATGAATTTTTTTAAAGGAACAATAAAGGATATATATTATATTATGATGATCCCCCGACAAACATTTGCGTATATTGAATGTGTATAAATAAAACTATGATATAAACTTTTCAAACATTTCCTGTTAACTAATCTTTTTACTTTGTTTATTATACTTATACATCCTACAACGTTTTCCTAATAGTTCTTACAGGCTCAGACCAATTTAATTTATCGTCAGATATAATTACCAAAGACTTTGTCAATGAACATCTTTCGAGTAATATTCCATTCGTATATATATATATATATATTTCGTTACTACTAATATTTTCATTTTTAATGTGAAAAAGTATAACTTTGGTTTTTTCAAAATTTATAAATAATCATCTTAACTAAGCCAGTAATTTAGCCTACTTAATGACAAATTAACCATTTCAACTAATGACTCCAAATTATTGTTAAGAGCTAGAATTGTAGTATAATCTGCAAATACAATCTGCTTTATATAAGATAATAAAGCCAGTATATCATTAACATATAGTAGAATCAACAGGGGTCAGAACGGAGCCTTGAGGAACCTCTTGCACTTATTAATTTATTAGAATATTTATCGATACCAACCAACTACTGAGATTCTGTTTTGTTTTGTAAATAAATATCCAGCCAGTTATATAGTTTACCTCTTATTTCCATAGTGTATATAATTTTAACAATAGTTTATGACTTACACAATCAAATGCTTTAGGTAAGTCTAAAAACACTGCTATGGCAAAAAAATTCACTTTTCTTCAACTTGTTGTGTCGATTTGCTCTTATGGAAACCATACTGATACTCAGACAATAATTCAAATTTATTAACAAAATCCCAAGATCTACTGTAATTTATTTTTTATCCTTTGACACTTTTTTCTTTGTCTACCCAATCTACGCTGCAGGGCTATTGTCAATATGCACGGTCGTCAGATAGAGAATGAACAGACGTAGCGACACATAATGCAACGACGTAGTGAGACTCCAATAGAGATGTGCTGTTAAGTAGAGATATGCTATTAAAGTAAAGATGTGATACTAAAATAGAGATGTGCTGCTAAAATAAAGATGTGATACTAAAATAGAGATGTGCTGCTAAAATAGAGATATGCTATTAAAGTAAAGATGTTCTGCTAAAGTAGAGATGTATCACTAAAGTAGAGATGTGCTAGTAAAATAGAGATGTGCTGCTGAAATAGAGATGTGCTACTAAAATAGAGATGTACTACTAAAGTGGAGATATACTGCTATAGTAAAGATGTGCTGCTAAAGTAAAGATGTGCTACTAAAGTAGAAATATGCTGTTAAAGTAAAGATGTTCTGCTAAAGTAGAGATGTGCCACTAAAGTAGAGATGTGCTAGTAAAGTAGAGATGTGCTGCAAAAGTAAAGATGTGCTGTTAAAGTAGAGATGTGCTAGTAAAGTAAAGATGTGCTACTAAAATAGAGATGTGCTGCTAAAGAAGAGATATACTGCTAAAGTAAAGATGTGCTGTTAAAATAGGGATGTGCTACTAAAATAGAGATGTGCTGCTAAAGTACAGATGTGCCACTAAAGTAAAGATGTGCTGATAAAGTAGAGATGTGCTACTAAAGTAGAAATATGCTGCTAACGTAAAGATGTGCTACTAAAATAGAGATGTTCTGCTAAAGTAGAGAAGTGCTACTAAAGCAGTGTCTAAATCTTGATTAATATGCAGAAGGTTTCTTGGGCAAAAAAATTCTTCTCCTGTATGTGCCGTTTCACACTTCTAAACGTGCTATACAGCTCCATGAATCCGATTTAATTTTGAAGGAAGAGAATCGATAAAAAAATATGCTATAAGCTCTTATATTTAGCTCGTTTGTGTTACAAAAATTTCAGAAAGAATAATAATTTTATTTTACTATTCATTAATTTTTTATTAAAAACAAAAGAATATTCTGTTTCTTACCATCACAACTTATTGGGAGAGCCTCTAATATGTACAAACCAACTGGAATTTGTGTTTTCAACTGGTGTTACATTTGTGCATGTTAATCATAATATCAAAAAAGGAACCATAAAGACAGTCTTGATGTTCATGAAACAACAATTGTGATTACATTGGCAATCCACTTCCTTCACACACTTATAATATAATCATTGTGTCTTATCGCCATCGTTTAATCTGTTGAAATGCATTAAGCGCTCCATGACAGAATTTTCTGGCAGATAACAAATACTTTTTGCAGTTTAAACAAAAAATCAAGCCTACACACACAAAATGTCGATGTACAAATTTTCTGTCAATGACTTTTTAAATATATTGTTTCACCAAACGCATGACTTTGCTTTTTGAGAATTAGAGCATAAAAACCCTAATGATTAAAAGGAATGAGCAAGTTTTTTTTAATTATTCTTTGTTTTGTTTTGTTTAGCAGAACATTAGAACTTGGTATTAGTGAGGCATACTTTTATGATCGCTATAACTAAATATGTAAATAGCCACTTATTAGTCCTAACTATGAATATCTTCTCGGACAGTGACACTAAATTACATAAAAATTAGTTATGGACAATTTAATGATATCTTAACTGGCAATGAACATTAAAGTCTATTAAAGTTTAAATTACAAATCATTTCTGAAAGGCTACGATTATATGCTAAGAAAACATTAGTTTGTATATTTACACATTTTAGTGAACAATCTAACTCAACATTTCCACAACATGCTCACGAAATTATTGCATTATCAAGCATTAGATAACGCGAACTTGTCGCATTTTCTTGCTTTGTAAACGCCCTTTTACGTTTTATTAAGTTAATGTTTGCACACAAGTTTGGCCCCAGGTAGGTAGTTTATCAAACAAAATGGGTCAGTATTTTCCATCTTGAGTTCGTAATAGGAAGTATGTTAAATCATGAGAAAATTAGAAAATGCTTTTCTCTAAACACTGATTCGATTTAAAAAAAACAGTTTTGAATATTGTTTTTGATTCTGGATGTTGTTCTTCAACGAAATATTTTTCTACCTTTGTTCTCCTAGTGTCGAATAAAATTCCAAGCTAAATCCAAGTGATACCATTTAAAGATTTAACTGACGATCAAAGCATTCAGTCGTTACACGTCGCCCCCCAATGGCTCAGCGGTATATCTGCAGACTCATAACGCAAAAAATCGGGTTTCAATACCCGTCGTGGGCACAGCACCGATAGCCCATTATGTAGCTTTTGTGCTTAACTACAAACAAACATTACACGTCTCCATATCCTTAACATTTTAGCTCATTAGTGGTTATAAAAGGAAGCTTCGTAAGAACTGGTCTCTACTATTTAGATTTTTAAAGCGGGTTATTAAACTATCTGTGGAAAGGATTCTCAGAATATATACTTAAGCGTATTGGAAGTGTTAAGAAGGACAATATAAAATGTAGTAGCCTAAATAAGGTATCAAACCCCGAAACAAAATGACCGTAAGAGGGAAACATTTTGAACAATAATGGTTTTTATAATGCCAGCTAGACCTAAGCGTTTTCATGCTTTGTTTTGTGACTTTCCTAAACATCGTGTAATTACGTCATCGAAACGGGCGTAGAAAACTACAGTATGGATGGTTTTTCTAAGGATAAGCAACGAATATTTTCTATAACGCAAACATACCATGTTCAATATGTTCTTACATTCTACATGGTGCAAATCAATTTTTATCATTAACGTACAATGGTGCTGACTTCGTTAGAAATCAAAATAATTGGGTTTGCAAATGTTATCACTTCTAATAATGAAAGGACGTCGAAATAAAAATTATCCAATGAGAAAGGATGTAATTAAATCTCCTCCCCAGAGAGCCGACGGTTTATCAGCCCATTTTAGGTTGTCATTAGGTTGGAAATGGGAATGTAATAAACGAACAAATGTCTTTTACCAAGCTGTGCGCTTCTAATAAATGACAATTCTCCAATAATGAACATGAAGGTAAGCTGATTAGAAAACGCACGCATATATAACAAGTTTGATTAATTCAATGACAGACTGATTAAATGTGCAGTTTAAATTGCAGTATTTGAATTTCAGGAGAGGGGGAACGAATGGAAGTAAGGATGTAAAAATATAAAGAATAGTGAAATCCCTTCCTGTTGATGTTTAGATTTACATTGCTAATGTGTTCAGGTCATTATATAACATCACTCAAACTCGTTTCAATGGAATTAAAAGTAGAACAATTACCTGTATAGTTACCAACATTTCCTTTCGGTAAACAAGCTTTCTCTTTTCGCGAAATCGACTGCTTAATTTTACAGGAACTCATAATATCAAAAATGTGAAAAGTAAAATAGGAGAGAGGAACATGAAATATATTATCTATTAACGATTCGTATTAAGTAAAAATAAACAGTACAATTTTCACGCTGTGATTTACTAAAACACTCCAATTAAAAAGGTTGTTTTGCAACAATGGATTTTTGGGTTTGTGTGTTATTATGACCCATTTTTTGTTTGTAGTTATGAATAAATAAAGTTGAGATAATGAAATAAAAAGAAGCCCATTAAGAAAATCGAAGAACGTGTCATTAAAGTAGTCATGATAAATCTTATAAGAAAATGCTAGTCTATTTCTGCTAATTAATGTTAGATGTTTTTGATATTAAGCAAAAAAAGCACAGGGTGAATAACTTATGTTCACACAATAACCCTAACAAACGTCCTTATGCATTTATATAATGAATTTCTACTGTACTTAATCACGCACATGTTAAAAAACGAAGACTGAGCAAGTATTATTATTGCTTCTCTACAATGAATTTTTGCTCTTTCTTTAATGAGATATTTTCTATCTCTACAACAAATTAGTTTTGAAACTTCTAATGACCTCCAATCAGTATATGCTATCTGCTTTCAACTCAGAAACATTCAAACATACTGGTTTATACAAATCTACAAAACTCAACCGAAAACTTCAGTTCCGAACTTTATTACCTATCATCAACTGATGTAGGTCGATTATAATGAATGCTACCTAATAGATGTGAAGCAATTTGTCTGGTGTAGTCTTTATTTATACGCTTTCCTTTGAACTCTTTCATTGCTAATGAATAATTAAGGCAGTTCAGCTTTCAAACGTCCAAGCATTGTTATCCTTTCGTTACTACAGGTCATATTACGAAATATCTTATTTCACATTGGATAATTTTGTTTGTTTCTTTGAAGTTAAGCAAAAAGCTACACAATGGGCTATCTGTGCACTGCCCACCACGGGTATCGAAACCCGGATTCTAGCTTTGTAAGTCCTCAGACATACCGCTGTGCCACTGGGGGGTGGGCACATTGGATAAAAAACAAATATACCTTAACAGCTAGACTGATGACAAAGCTTTCTTCTCAATGGAACATTATTTCACTTTAATAAGACATATTTATTCTTGTTGTAGTTCTTATGAGTAAACCACCCTTTCTCTACGGGAAAGGTTTAATCTATATATTTGCCATATTTTTAGTCTTCTCATGGATAGATCGTTTGGACAACATCTCGCGTAAAGAAAACTTCAAGTAAGAACATATGCGAAGTCAAGGGTACCTAAGAACAAATGTTTATGTTACTATACAGCATGGTACCTAAGAACAAGAATTAATGTTACTATACGACGTACAAGGGTACCCAAGAACAAGAGTAAATGTTCCTATACGACGTGCAAAAGTACTTAAGAACAAAAGCTAATATTACTATACGACGTTCAAGAATACCTAAAAACAAGAGTAAATATTACTATACGACGTGAAGCGCATACTAATCCAATAGTAACTGCTACTGTACAATATGCAAGGTGTACTAACATAAGAGTAGTCCTTACTAATCCAATAGTTACTGCCACTATACAATGTGCAGTGTATACTACTCCAATATTAACCGTTCTGTTGCTGAACAAGTACAAGATATACTTCCAAAAGCAGTTAATAGTTTACGAAGTCCACTGAATTCGCGTGTTAGGTTTCTTGTTTTTCCATGACAATGTATATTCAGATAAGAATGTTTTTATACTCATGCAGCTATAAAAAGTAGATGATACGACTGGTGCACAGCACACAATACATGTGTTTCTAACCCAACAAATGATAATCTAAGACAACCTGCTACTAATTGTATAGTAACCAGTAGATCGTTGCTAATTCTTTCCTAGCTAGTAGCTAGGAAAGAATTTAGCGCATGGTACTCTAATGACATCTATTACTTCAGACATATAGTAGCTGATACCTCATTATAAGCAGTATGTAGTAATACTATTACTGCACGGCGTGTATTGGATTCTAACCTAAGATTATGTAGCAAGTAAAGATGATAATCCAAAATGTTTCACTTAATCCACCAAGAAATCTCCCCTAAATTCACCTGGTTTTACATCTACTTACCAACAGCTAAATGAAGTTTTCGAATAATGCGATATCAGGGTCACTGATGAAAGAAAAACAGCTTAACAAAACATTATTAAATAATACAAATGAGATTTTAAGAATAATTTGGAATATTATTACTGCAAGTCTGATATCTGTTTAACTCATCTAGTCGTAAAGTGGCATTTTTTACAAGACGTGATGTCTCATTAAATAATATAATCTCGGAATAATATTGCTACAATTCGTCATGTGTGCTTAAGTTTTCTAATCCAAAAGTAGTGTTACAACAAGTCTTCACTTCTGCCTAATTCATCTAATCTAGGATAGGTATTATCAAAATGCTTTATGTCTGCCTCACATAGTCTAGGAGTATTATTATTACAAGTTGTTGTGACTGCTTAACCCATCTATTGTAGGAGGAGTACGAATACAAGTCGTTGTGTCTTCTTAATCCATTCATTGGCGGTGGTGACATTGTCCAACTTGATTGCATTTTTAATTTTTTAAGAACAATTTGCCTTTTTAATGTATTTAAATGTTTTATCTGAATTTTGGACATATTTTGGTTTTATCTCACTTTATTTTTACATTTTACTACAATTTACTTTTACAGTTTTTACCGGTTGTTTGGCGTAGATAGCCTCGTTCCTTTGCGCCATAAAACACCAAAAAAAACCGACCAACCAACCAACCTTAATCCGTCTAACGTCGGATTAGTTTTATTGTGAGTTATGGTATAGCCTGAATTCATCTACTCTAGGAATACTATTGTTATGGATTGTTACATGTCTACTTAACCCATCAAGTTTAGGAATAGTATTATTACTAGTCGTGATGTTCGCTTATTCTATGAAATGTAGTATATTTTTTATAAATGTTAATGTCTGCTTAACTCTTCTAACCTGGGATAAGTATTATTACAAGTCTTGATGTCTACTTAACTTATCTAACCTAGGATAAGTACTATTGCAAGTCGTGATGTTTACTTAACTCATCTAACCTAGGATAAGTATTATTAGAAGTCGTGATGTTTACTTAACTCATCTAACCTAGAATAAGTATTATTACAAATCTTGATGTCTACTTAACACAGCTAACCTAGGATAAGTATTATTACAAGTATTGATGTCTACTTAACACAGCTAACCTAGGATAAGTATTATTACAAGTATTGATGTCTACTTAACACAGCTAACCTAGGATAAGTATTATTACAAGTATTGATGTCTACTTAACTCATCTAACCTAGAATAAGTATTATTACAAGTCTTGATGTCCACTTAACACAGCTAACCTAGGATAAGTATTATTACAAGTCTTGATGTCTACTTAACGCATCTAACCTAGGATAAGTATTATTACAAGTCGTGATGCCTGCTTAACCTATCTAATCTAAAATTATTGCAAGTCGTGATATCTGCTTAACTAATCTAATTTAGCATTAGTATTATTTAGTATTATTACAAGTTCTAATATTAACTTAAACCATGTTTTCTAGCTCCTGTATTATAACAATTGTGCTCTCTGCCTAACTCGTAATCTATGATAAGTATTCTTACAAGTTGTGATGTATACTAAATTCATTTAATCTAGGGAAATTTTTGTTTCTTGTCTTTACTGCCTGCTTAATTTATATAACCTAGGTATAATATTATTACAAGTCATGACTTCTTCTTAATTCGTGTCATCCTGTAGCAGTATTATCGCAAGTCGTGTTGTTTGCTAAGACCATGTAATCTAGGATACGTTTTTACAAATCCTAATTTCTTCTTATCGCATGTAATCTAAGATATGTGTTATTACGAATTGTAATATCTGATTAACTCATGTAACTTATTAGAAGTATTATCACAAGTCTTGATGTCTACTTAAATCATTTAATCCAGCAGCAGTACTAATACAAGTCGTGATGTTTGCTTAACTTATCTAATCTTGGATAAATATTATTAGAAGTCGTGATGCATTCTTAATTCTTCTACTCTATATAATCTAGTAGTATTATTAGACGTCTTTATATCTGCTTAACCTATCTAATCTAGGATAAGTATTATTATAAAGCGTTATGTCTGCTATACTCATCTAATCTAGCTGCAGTATTATTACAAGTAGTAATGTCTGCTTTACTTATATAATTTAGGATATATATTTTTATTAGTCGTAATATCTGCTTGACTCATGTAATTTAGCTGCATTATTATTATTACAAGTCGTGATGTATGTTTAACTCATATAGGATAAATATTATTACAAGTCATTATATCTACTTAAACTCATGTAATCTACTAACACTATTATTACAAGTAGTGGTGTCTGTGTATCTCATATATGATAATATTATTATTACAAGTCATTATATCTACTTAAACTCATGTAATCTACTAACACTATTATTACAAGTAGTGGTGTCTGTGTATCTCATGAAATCTAGGAGTAGTATTGTAGCAAGTCGTGATGTCTGCTTAGCTCGTGTAATCTAGAACAAGTGTTAATACAATCGTAATATCTGCTTAATTCTTTTAAACAAGCTGGAGTATTATTACAATTCACTATGTCTGCTTAACTCTCTAATGTAGGAGTATTATTATTATTATTATAAGTCATAATTTCTCTTTAACTCATCTAATCTAGGAGTAGAATTGCTACAAGTCGTTATGTCTGCATAACTTTTAACCTGGGAATATTATTATAGTTGTAACGTCTGTTGAACTGTTCTGGTCTAGGAATAGTATTATTAACAGTCGTGATGTCTGTTGAACTGTTCTAGTCTAGGAGTAGTAGTATTAGAAGTCGTGATGTCTGTTGAACTGTTCTAGTCTAGGAGTAGTAGTATTAGAAGTTGTGATGTCTGTTGAACTATTCTAGTCTAGGAGTAGTAGTATTAGAAGTCGTGATGTCTGTTGAACTGTTCTAGTCTAGGAGTAGTAGTATTAGAAATCGTGATGTCTGTTGAACTATTCTAGTCTAGGAGTAGTAGTATTAGAAGTCGTGATGTCTGTTGAACTGTTTTAGTCTAGGAGTAGTAGTATTAGAAATCGTGATGTCTGTTGAACTATTCTAGTCTAGGAGTAGTAGTATTAGAAGTCGTGATGTCTGTTGAACTGTTCTAGTCTAGGAGTAATAGTATTAGAAGTCGTGATGTCTGTTGAACTGTTTTAGTCTAAGAGTAGCATTATTAGAAATCGTGATGTCTGTTGAACTATTCTAGTCTAGGAGTAGTAGTATTAGAAGTCGTGATGTCTGTTGAACTGTTCTAGTCTAGGAGTAATAGTATTAGAAGTCATGATGTCTGTTGAACTGTTTTAGTCTAGGAGTAGCATTATTAGAAATCGTGATGTCTGTTGAACTATTCTAGTCTAGGAGTAGTAGTATTAGAAGTCGTGATGTCTGCTTAACCCACGGAATCTAGAATAAATATTATTACATGTCGTTATGTGTGCTTAATTAACTGATGTAGGAGTGGTATTATTACAAATCGTAATGTCTGGTTAACCCATATAATCTAGTAACACTGTTACTAAAGATCACGATACCTGCTCAAGTCATCTGATGTAGGAGTGGTATTATTACAAATCGTAATGTCTGGTTAACCCATATAATCTAGTAACACTGTTACTAAAGATCACGATACCTGTTCAAGTCATCTGATGTAGGAGTGGTATTATTGCATGCGGGCCGATCACAGCCAAGTGGCTATAATGCCGAACTGTGGATCTAGATAAAAAACTTCGTATTGATTGAAAGTCCGTGTTTAATTTATTTTCAAGTAAAATTAAAAGTAGTTAAACGGCTGATTAACCAGTGAATGCCGTTAGAGTAAAAACTCAATTTCCAAAAGTAATACATTTAACTTTTAGAGAATTAAGTTTAACACGTGTTGTGTACCATAAATCTATGTTGTAAAATAAACATTTTTCATCAAAATTATTTATTTATCTTTATCAGTGTGAGTCTCGAGCTTATGTCTTTTAGGATTTTTGCTGATCATGCAGATATCGTAACTTCAAAGACAAAATATAAAAGAAAAGAAAAATATAAGTGCGATTATCATTTGGCTTAGAAAGATATGAAGGAACTGCTCACGCCATACTGATTTTGCCTGATGCTTTTCTGCTCAACCATTCATGAAATACAACACGGTGTTTTGTAGTTTCCATAAGCAATCATACGGAATTCGAGACCAGAGACCAGACACTATGTAGCTGGATGCGTTCACGTAATATCCGAGACGCGTTTCGCGTTTATATTTGGATATTACTGTGGGTGTCGAGGATTGGTAAAGAGTTTAATTTTGAAATGTCTATGTCCCGTGCAGAACTGTTAATAATATTTGACGTTTATTCGTGAACGGTACAATATTCACTCTTGTGTCTCCGTTTCACCTTTTCTTTTGCTGATCAAATACTTGAATGAAATACTCTGAATTTCCTTGTGAAAAGAGGATATGTGAAAGTGGTGTATATTTTAATAAATTTATTTGTTTGTTATCTATATCTCTTTATATATTACCAGTCATTTAATACAACTGAATGTTAATATAGAAATGAACAAGAATATATATATGTGTGTGTGTGTGTGTACATAGAGAGAGAAACTAACTTGCGAAATAATAGTTTTAAAATTGGTTACAATTAGTATAGATACTGTATATAGATATAGAAAACGTATTAGGTTTGGTATATTCTCATATCAACTGTATAACATGCCTTTTTATCTGCACTATTATTATTACAATTTAATCAAACTTATATTTGGTGCAAAAAAAACCTTTCTTTGATTTTTTTCAAGTTATGACTGCACTCTCTTTGTTTGCGAAGAATTCACATTTTCATCTTTAATTATGCTAATCGTAAAGAGAAGTTCCTTTTGTAATATTATATTAAACTTCAACATTCTGTCTCATCTACCTCAACAAAAAAGCAAAACGAAACATTAATTTATAAATTTCCTCAAGAATTAAAAAAGCGACCTTATGATGCACGCGGTTAGAAATAAATAAAATCTTCTTAATTATTAGAAAATCTTAAGTGAACCCTTCAAGTGGACATTATTTGTATGAAAAATAAGTTAAAACTTGCGCTAAACTTAATACCATCGTATATTTTATTCTCGTCCTCAAAGTATTGAAAGAACAATATAGTAAGAAGGACCCGCTGGCCGGTATTATGGGTTATATACACACACACACAAGGAAAGGCTGATTCATACAGTTAAGAAGAGCTTGACGTTCCTCCCAAATTTAATTAAAACTCACTCGCAGCAAAAATGGTCGTATAAAAAAGGTGTTCATGGTTCGTCTCAAGAAAATTGAATATATAATTAAAGTTAAATGTTTGCAGGCTAACGTAAATCTGATGCGCCACACTACTAGACTTGTTAAAGTCTTAGGCTTAGCTGTTAAATTGCTTTCCAAAGATATTGGCAAGAGAAACAAATTCCAACTAGTAAACGTACGTTGAAGGGAAAACGTTCAGCTTGGATTAGAAGAGGTTAATTTTTTTCAGAACAGCTGATCTCCTTATGACTTTGTATAACTAATGTTTATATGGCCTTTGTAGGTCTATGATTGCTAGGTCCATTTTTTTTCTTTTAAATGATATTCTAATGACATCCCATAGTTGAATTTCACATTAGCTGGTATAACTTATATTCTTGTTACTCTGAATAGCTTGTGTTCTTGTGACTTCATATAACTAATGTTTATGTAAGCTCAAATATTTTGTGCCTTTGTCGGTTTGTTTGTCTGTTATTCTTTCGACCTTTACTGTAGATCTTATAACTTCTTAATGTTTATTTTCACATTCACGTAAAAAAAAAGTTTTTGTGACTTCGAATACTGATACCTCATGACCTTGTTTTCATTTTTTTTATTTCGTATAAGTAGTGTACTTGTCACTTCGCACAATTAATGTTATAACATATAATTGATTTTTATGTGACTGTTTAAAGCCATTGTAATTTCGTATAACTGATGATTCGTGCCTTCGTGTAGTTCATGGCATATTGAGCCAGTAATTGTTTGTTGTTAAGCACAAAGCTATACAAAGGGCTATCTGTGCTCTGCCCACCACGGGTATCGAAACCCGGTTTTTAGCAGTCCGCAGACATACCACTGTGCCTCTGGGGTGCGAACCAGTAATATATTTGTGATTTCATATAAGCTATTTTCGTTGGTCTTCCAAAAATCTACATTATGAATATTTGATACACATGTAGATAAGGGCCATTTTATCTCGATGAGCAAACAACTATATGACTTTGTATACCTAAAGTTATGTAAGCTCGAATAACATTTCTTTGTGATGGCGTATACCTCACGTGCTTGAGATGTAAAATAAGTAATATCCTATTCCACTTTCTACTGGAACCTGCATGTGGAAGTATCATACTCGGTTAGGCCTATAGCCTTTTTCCATGTTGTTATAATGTTTGCTTAATTTAATTCTACACGTAACAAAAATTACGCTTCACATATGTATTATCCAAGATTACTGCAAGTACACGTAATGAAATTAAGAGGATATCTTACTCGGAAATATTGTTTTTTTTTTGTTTGTTTGTTTTTAATTATGCACAAAGCTACACAAGGGCTATCTGTGCTCTGGGCACCACGGGTATCGAAATCCGGTTTCTAGCGTTGTAAGTCCGCAGACATACCGCTGTGCCACTGGGAGGCACTCGGAAATATGAAAAGGAACGAAAAAATAAAGAAATTCACCAATTACATTCTTACAAACACAAACACCAAAATTTCATTGAATGCATTATACGTAGGTAAATTTTAGTGAAAATACCTACAGAAGGTTACTGAAGTAAGTTTATTTTGTAGAATATTGTTAAGTTCTGACAAAACCTGACACGACCCCACGTGATGAACTACTCAATTAATTCGTCCCCCCCAGTGGCACAGCGGTATGTCTGCGGGCTTACAACGCTGTAATCCGAGTTTCGATACCCGTGGTGGGCAGAGTTTAGATAGCCCATTGTGTAGCTTTGTGCTTAGTTAGTTATTGTGTAGTGTTTCTTGCTTTCTATTCATAAGCTTAAGCTCACACAAAATATCTTTATTACGGTGTCTACTTCGAGTGGTCCACGTGGGAGAAATGTGCTGATGTGTTTTGTTTTGTTTTTTACTTGTATACCTAAGTACTAGGTGTATATCGGTCTTCCTATTCTGTTCTTAAACTCTTCTATTTCAAACTATTAAGTAATTTAGATATAAGAGTAAAACAATATAATGCTGATGTATACCAAGCATCAGGTAGATGATGCTACTACGAACTTTGCTGCAACCTTTTTGCACGAACGTTTGTTTGTCTTTATGTATCGATGAATGTGTACGTGTGTCTGTGTGCAGACATGCGCACTTAATGTAGATAACATTGTTTATAATGTGTGATTTTTGTTTATGCATGTTCTTCGACAGGATTTTTATGTGCAAACAATAAACCCATCAAATAGATGGACTCCAGCGACACAGCGGTATGTCTGCGGACTTACAACGCTAAAAACCGGATTTCGATACCCGTGGTGGGCAGAGTACAGATAGTCCATTGTGTAACTTTGTGCTTAATTACATATAAACATATTACAAACAATGAAATAGATGTTGAGACTGAGAATGTGCATTTTATAGATTTTTTAGAATCATACAGTGGTTGATACTTACTTTTCATTTTACGTTTCATTTTCATTTCGAAAACATAGTATTTTGTTCTCCAAGATAAATCCAAGATATTATATGTAGGTTGCGTTCGTATTCTCTAAAAAAAAATAAGCGACATTTCTAATATCTTACTGTATTGACAAAAAATCGTTATCCTTCAAAATAAATGTTCTTGGCTTATATACATTAAAATACAAAACTGAAACAGATGCCAGTTTTTTACATACTAAAATGAAATGCACGTTTTTGACAAAAAAAAAGCTGTACATTGTGCTTACAAAATTGAACGTGATAAAATCTTAATACGTTTGCATTATAATATATCTGATTTAAATGTACAGGTGAGTTTATCTCGACGTTTGTAAACTAAAACATTTTATAACTGATCAAGGAACTTCTGCTCTGTTCTCCAGACATCATCAAATTTTCTTTCACTGGTAGAACTATACAGCTTGGGGTTACTTTTTTGTTTGGTCGTCTTATATTTTGTATAAATAAAAAAGGTGTTTGTTTAGCTTATAAAGTAAGTTCATTAGAACTGCACCTTAAACGCCATCACGTTAAAAGCCACCACGAAAGACTTTTCATTAATCGTTATTAATGGAATTCTAATAAGCTTAAACTAATTTATAAGTAAGTTCCTTCATTTTACTGTAGTCTAAGTGGTTGAGAGTCGATTAATACAAATTCAGTGAATATACAAGGTACAATATAAAGTAAACCAATGCTTAGCATGACATAGGGAACAGTGCTATTACAGCACGAAACACAGCACTGAATGTCGTTTGGAAGCGCCCGTATCACAGACGCAACGTCCATGCATGACATATATAGGAAACTGTGTCATTACAACACAAATCACTACTCTGCATGATGATAGAGATTGCCAATACCACTCATATCTATGTTTTGCATGGTATTATTGTTGTCAATGTCACGCAAACAGCTATTCTATATGGTATTAGATAATGTCATTGCAACTCAAATCACTTCTCTGCGTGGCGTTAGGGACAGTAACACACAAACCATTTTTCGCATAGTATCAGGAATTTCAGTACAACACCAAAGACTGCTCTGCCTATTTTTGTGATTTAAGTTTGAAGCCTTGTGACTAACTCATTACGCTTGCTTCATCTTTATAATTTTCCATGTCGAAAATTCTAGAAGATCTCAAGATTTCAATGTATAACTCTTATAACGAAAGTCAATGTTCTTTTGTTTTACCAGACGCTAATACATTGATTCATGAGTGGATGTCCAACTTTTCTACATTTGTAGGCTTAAGCATCTGGATTACTTTAATACGTCGAAAGTTCTATACTTAACAAAGTTTACACATTAAGTCTTGCACTATCTTCATATTTTATATTCCATTGTCACGAGCTTTAAAATAATATAATACTATGTTTTCAATTAACACTGATTTGCCCTAAGAGTAACAAGATAGACTCTCTAAACAACGAGAGATTCTTCAAAAGTCTTTAGTTCGAAATAATTCTAATTGATTTTACAAGAAATAAAGAAAGAAAACATTCTTTCTTCAAACAAACACAGTGATAATGTACGTTACTTGCCACAAAGGAGTTACCTTAACTGGAGAATTAAGTTTGGAGTCGTCACTAGCTTACTCAGACGAGGTCGTATGACCTGTGGAGATTTTGTTCAGACAGAATAATATCACATTACTTACCTAATCATTAATGTCAGACTTACCCAGAGCGACTAGCGCTAACCACGTGACTAGTCATTCCCAATTATACCTAAGGGAGGTCATTATTTCAAGAGAACACCTGGCTGTCAGTGAAAAAGATAATTGTATAACTTCACAACCTACAAGCGACCTTCCTAGTACTTTTACCTCGGGAAGACAAAAGGGGGTTACTCTATAGGTGAATGACAAAGAACAAAAGTTATCCAAAGCAATATTAACTTAACGACCTTCTTGACCAATATGTTATAGGGAAATTGCAAATTCGTACACAAGTAACAAATTTTGAAAAATTTCTATATTAATACAACTAGTTAGGAGACACATAGTATGTTTTTACACCACAATACTAATCTAACAAATACGAAAAATAGTAATTACGAACTAAAACATATTCTTACAATATACAATTTTGCCTAATACTATGACTTTTTACCTCATTGGTGAATCACAACTGAAAACAGTATTATCATTTTCTGTTTAAACTAAATATTATTCAATAACTGTTTCTAATTGTGGAATTATTTGAAAATAAAGATCGGTCAAAATTAATTTCTTTTTTGTTTATATTTTTACATTCTTTCTTGGATTAGGTACTGAAGAGAAATGTACTGGATTACCTTGATTTCACAGCCACGGACATGGCTTACAGAAAAGATCTGAGATCAAAGAAATTTTTTCGCTTTTCTGTCAGTATATAAATATCAATTGTTACTACTCAGATCAACCTTGAAATGTACTCATATAATGTTTCAGTGAAAAAGAAGTGTCAATACGAATGTTGTTCAGTATATAGGAGCTTATGATATGATTTTTTAAACGCCGTTTGTTTGTGCTTTGTTAGCAGTTGTTTTGTATTTCTGTTAACGCAGAGCTTTCAAGAATTCTCGAACTTTCCTCTGTCAGCATCAAGTACACCTACACGTTTATTTAGAGTTACAGGAAATTCTATTAGTTCATTCTCAAGTCTAGTCGATTTCCTGGTTTGAACTTAGTTATTTGGAGAAATATTTTTTTTTCATTTCAGTCGATCTGAGAACACAAGTATAATGCCTACTATTTACTGTAGATAACACACGAACGTACGCATGCGTTTGCTTTGAACCTTTAAAGCGTGTACATGTAATCGAACACTAGTGTGATGTGACTACCGGCGAGCTGACATAATACGTGAGCAAACAGACTGCTGGGTGAGATAACACAAATCTGTTTTAAAGTTTTTTTTTACATTGTTAGATCACGTCTTTCAAAAATAGTCTATGATCTCGTGTCAAAAGTAAAATGTTTTCTATGGTAGATTTGAGATTTATATGCGTAGTAGAATCGTTTTGTTTTTATAGTTCTTTACATATTATGTATTTTTAGCTGCACAGAATTATTGCACATTTCTTGAACTCGAAAGGTGCAGGCAATATTTTTTTTCTGTCGACTCTTCCAATGTGAGATTTATATACTGGATTTAGAAATACGTTTATGTTTGTTTGATTCGTATCTTGCTTTTTGTATGAATACGTTTATAGATACAACTGAATCTTTATATAGAATAATTCCTTAGAAACAAAATAAGCATTCTTGGTAGTTTCTTAGCTTTCTTTCATTGTCATGATACATATCATACATATATAGCACTTCGGTACTGAAATTTATAACAATTTTCTAAAGAAATGAAAACTTCTGTTACGTCATGGTCTCAATTTATATGAAGAGTAATAAAAAAATATAGCATCACGGTTTCTAACGCTTGGAAAACAAGCTTTCGTTTTTACATTCTACTTGTTAAGTTGGTCCGGCATGGCCAGGTGGCTCGACTAGCAATCTGCAGGTCGCGGGTTTGAATCCCCGTCTGACCAAACATGCTCGTCCTTTCAGCCGTGGGAGCGCTATAATATGACGGCCAATCCCACTGTTCGTTGGTAAAAAAGTAGCCCGAGAGTTGGCGGTGGGTAGTGATGACTAGCTGCCTTCCCTCTAGTCTTACACTGCTAAATTAGAGGCGACTAGTGCAGATAGCCCTCGTGTAGCTTTGCGCGAAATTCAGAACAAACCAAACCTACCTGTTAAGTTGCTCTTTTTTATTTAAGCTCATATATTGAAGGCAGAAGAAGCTTCAGTGGTTTGCGTGATTGCAAATAGATTGTACTCGCGCTCTACTGTAGATAGAAAAGAACGCGAGCCTAGATATTTTTTTTATAAGATTCTAAGTATGGAGAGACGAACTTTTAAGAAACGATATTGAAATATTTAAAAAATGTATAGTCATGTATATATAAATATATAATACCAGAGTTATTCCCTATAACACAATTTACACGTATCTATTCGTTGATGTTTTTTGTTTGTTTTTCTGTGCCTAAAAGTCAGTCTGCTATTGGTTAACCGTCTGTTATCAGTAATTATAACTTAAAAGAAAAGAAGACAACTTCATTTTTAAAAGTTTTAAATCAAGTTTGTAAAATTTTAGATATTTGATTTCATTTTGTTAAAAATGATTGTGGCCAGTATTCAGAACTATTATACTTGGTTCCATACAAGTTAATTATCAGTAATGAGAGGGAGGGGTGGGGTGGACAGAGGATCATTGTATATAGTCTGTAATAAAAATAGACTAGCCATTTACGAAAAGGTCTTCTAAAAACATTTTGACGTCATTGTTTGTTAAAAATAGGCAATCATACAAAATCAATTACACATCAGACGAGAAGGGAAAAAAAGATGTAAGTAGATGTCAATTTTGACCTCGAAAGTCATAATCAAGGCTACATAAGTGAAGTAGGCTCAGAATGGGTATTTTCTGAATTTCACATAGATATACATATATAATACCTGAGTTATTCCCCACAACAAAATTTACACGTATCATATGTGAGTACGTGTAAACTAACTTTATTATTATCCTTTTCTCTGGATTACTTTAGTACGTCAAAAACAACTATTTATTGAACATGGTTTACACGTTGTTTCGTGCACACTATGCTCATGTGTTACAATTCATTGTTACGATTCTTACAATACACCGTATGCTGTTAATCTCGAAAGTATTATAAATTATCAGTAAACGTGTCATTTCAGCTTTTATGTAGCTTTATTTCTAGACGTTTGACGCTTTAAAGATGAGTAAATATTTTCGAGTGAGAAAATATATTTGAATACTTCGCATAAAAATCATAACAATGCTCTAAGGAAAAACCCCTAAAATGGAATAGTATTAGCTTAGATATCAGCCAAGCGATAGCACTGCTTATGTAGGGATGGCTCGGATTGTTCATCGAAATATCTCCTAAATAGATCATCAGCACTTTACAATACTATACAGTGTTTCCTTTTATAACAATATCTATGTAATGACT
>NW_013665691.1:672299-696141 GCF_000517525.1 Limulus polyphemus
AAGTTCTGGGAATGTCTGTAAATATTATAGCAAAAAGTTTGAGTTTGTTGTTGTTCTTCTTTCTTCTGCTTCTTTCTCATTACATGATAACTCAAAAATCAAAACAATGGTGTTAACTAATTTCACTGAAGTGACATAGTTTCAAACGGAGTATCCGCTTTTAGTATTATTTATAACTGGTAGTAACTATATAAAATCATAATTCTGGTGTAAACGATGTTATCATTACCCCTTAAAGTTAGCTTTCGTACAAAAATATGATGTTGTTTTGAAAAACAATAAAACTAAATATTCCTACATAATAGCACAGGCAAGAATTAACATATAGCAATATATACAACTATTCAATCACAATTGAGTTTAATTTATCCTATTCTTGTCTGTTAACATTCTACTACACTGTGTGCCTGTACTATTACGTAGGGATGATGCAAATACTATCCCTTCTATTTTGTTTGCATTGTTTTTGAAGGATTGATATTAGCCATCCCCACATTTATTTTATTTTTGAAACGTTTGTCCTCTAGTTGTGTATTATTTAAAGTCTTCAAACTCTGAAAGCATTTAAAAGTAATCGTAAAGTATAATTTCATCTCACCAATAGTTGTTGAACTACAGCAACGACAGTCGGTACATACATAAAGGCCAAACAACAGCTATCTGCGGTTTTGGGGAAAGCTGAGCTTCAGTCAGAAAGGAAACATTTCCCGTTTGAGAAAAATCATACGTGGCAGTACATTTGGTACTATTCTTGTTAGTCTGCCTCCTCTAAAAAAATTATAAATCAGTGAGTTTTTCCACCGGAATTACACGGATTTTGGTGTGGTTTTAATTTGTGACCTTCATGAAGACGATTTTTATTAACTTCTTTATAACGAAAGATAAAAATAAAACTTTTAAAGAATTCTTTATGAAAGATACTTCTTAACATGTAAAAAAAGTGGAAATACCTCCATAAACAGCATTCGATTTGTTTTATTCTAACTATGATCTAATAGATATCTAACAATGTAAGATCAACTACTTGTTGACCGTGATCTATAAATTTTTATGAAATTTTATTTCATTAGCTAGAATAAATATTAAACCATGACTCTAGAAATTCAATGTCAGATATGCAGAAATGTTTGCAAGAAACTTAGCTTCCCCTAGTGGCGTTTTAGGACATAATTTTGTCTCTTACAAGTATGCAGCATAATTCTAATATCGACATAATATTACAGTTATGTGTTGCGAATGACGCTGCAATTGTCGTTTATTCACCACAGTAAACCTATATCCATATAAGTTATTTTGAAAAATATTTACATCAATACTATTAATTTACTATTTTATTTGGACAAACTGGTTGTTGTTTTTTTATCTCTATCTTATAATCAAAACCGAAAAATATATTGTTATTCGATTTCTTCTTGTACAAGGCTACTGAATAGAGGTGGAATTCCTCGAAACAGATCCAACTCAGTGAGAAATAGCGAATCTAAGAATAGACTGGCATTCACGTTTCTTTTTCAGCGAAATTCGCAATTTTGGCTTTGAGAGAAAAAGAACGGTTGCTTTTTGTTGACTCATCATATATCATGCTCGAGTTTTTCAAAATATTCGATAACAGCCGAATAAATCTTAAATTCAATATAGTATTTTTCTTTTATTTTTGCATTACTGATTATTAAAAAAAAACTAAACCTTATGAAAGATATGCTCAGGTTAAGAGCGTTATATTCAAATTATTATATCAGCCTCGTTATGTCGTTACAGCCCGTGTTTAAGCGTCTGGTCATTCTCTATCTGACGGCAGTGCATCTTAACAATATCCCTGCAGCGTAGTTTCCATTGTAAAAGGCTCCATCTTAGACCCTCGGTAAGTTTACAGACTTACATAACTAAAGTCCGGGGCTCAATTTCCCGCGGTGGACAGAGTACAGGTAGTCCATCGTGTAATTTTCCACTATAAAAACCAACGACGACTCCATAGAAAGGATGTCATTTCAAAAGTATAATGCTACTCTCTGCTTGTTTTCGATAATGCATCTAGTGTTCGAAGAATACGATTTCCCAGCACCTGTTTAAACAGTTCAATCGCAGAGAAATCTAAAGGCGCTTCGTCTGGGGACTTCGTATAGAATATCATGAATACCCATTTTTCCAGATTTCTAAGATATGCGACGATTGAACCGACATGTCCTGGAAGCAACTTGTGTCGTTTTTCCATATAAAGATCCTTATTGATTATGTTTCGTACTTTTGCCTGAGGTACTTGGGTGGCTTTTGCCAATGACTCTTCTGTTCGTGGATTTTTATCTCTTATAAGACGTCGCACTTTGCTTAACACGGTTGGGGTACATCCTGTCGTAGGTCTCTTTCTAGATGGTCCTGGTGCCCCAAGTTGATCTATATTCCCTTGTTTACCAATGCCATTAAGTACAATGGATATCCCGTCTTTGAAACTCTATATTCCCGATCTGAACACATCTTTATGATCTGAATAAATAAATATTTCACTTTGGAAAAAGCTATTACATAGCGATTTTATATATGCTGTGGATGTTACGTGACTTCCTGGTTTGCATAATCAAAATGGTTTTGTTATATCGTTCTGTATATATTTATGTATACTGTAATCGACTCATCCTTTTCACCAACAGATCAACTTCAGTGCATGTTAATCAAACTCTGCTATTTTTGAAAACTGTCCTAAAACGGTTCTCTTTGGGGCAATCTTAATTTGATATGGATGGTTTGAATTATATTTTAACATTGTGTTCTGCTATTTTTGTACAAGTGTAAACCAGCCACCCAATTATTAGTAACATAATACCAATATGTATCTCGTGTAAAAAAAAAAAGTTAAAATATAGCAACTTGGATATGGGTCTAATGTACGGTCTTCACAATGGAACATACACAAGCACATACACTGTTGATATAATGTGACTGAGTTGGATTTTGTAATGAAATTATTTTGCGTTACAATTGCAGTGCATATTAGAACAATTATTTTACTATTGTTTTGTGTAGGTTAAAATTTGCTCGAGTTTGATTTTTATTAATTACAATTTCAGTTTCTTAAACTTAGATATTTAATAGTGAGTTAAAGGTTTCACTGTGTATGAATATATTTATTTATATGTTTCTTCATAATAAGCTATTTATATATATCAGTCAGTTCATTCATTATTTGACTATTTTATTAGTTATATTATAGTACTACTACTGGAACTGTTTAATCCTTTACATTTATGTGTTTTCTGGATAACATGTTTGGAACTTTTACATCTTCCTCATTAAACACAATGAAGTCAGCGAGTCTAAACCCTTACGCATAATTCCGTAAAACCTAAGTAATCTAGTGTGTTATATTAATGGAGAAACATTCTGTTTTGTAATGTTCACTTATCAGTTGATATCAGTGGCGAACCAGAAATTTAGTACATTAACAATTTAATCTCTTCTAAGCTGCTAGAGAATTCCAACTTCACATATAAAGTGTCCTTTAAAATCGATGACGTATGAAATAATTGTCAACAAAATATTATATGTCATTTGTCTTTCTTACTTAGTCATGGCTTCCAAGCATAATCAAAGTATAATTAGCGCTGACGTCCTTTGATATAATCATGTTGGTCGAACCACAGATAATAATCTGGGTCGATTACTGTTCAGGGTCTTACATGAAAAATAATTTATTAACGATTTAACAAACATAACGGAAGTTTTCGAAAACTTGACATTACTGGTTAATACATTTGTTGATTCATCGTAATCGCTATAAAGTATTCCTGAAAACGATCAAACCAGTACGTATTTTGATAATGTCAGGAATACTATACTGCTTATATGTACCAATATCTTTAGCGCAGTGTTAATCTTGAAGCTGTTATGAAGTATTTACTTTATAATATTTATCAAACAATGAATTATTTTGTTGAAATTTTTGCTTATGCGATCAAACCAGTACGTATTTTGATAATGTCAAAAATACTATACTGCTTATATGTACCAATATCTTTAGCGCAGTGTTAATCTTGAAGCTGTTATGCAGTATTTACTTTATAATATTTATCAAACAATGAATTCTTTTGTTGAAATTTTTGCTTATGCTGCAGTATGCAGAAAACGATTTGAGAAAAACAGATTTCTTGTCGTACCTCAAAACCTTATAATGCTTTTTTAAGTTAATCAGCCTAACAGCGGGCCAAACTTTTATATGTACGTATCACGGTAGTCATGCAGCTTCTTGATTTATCTTACAACATTATTAAAATATACACCAACTTAGAAACTCATTAGTGCACAATTTTATTGTCAATAAAGTGCAAGCTAGATTGATATAGTTTAGTGAAAACATGATGTTGTACTACATCAAAACCAACTTTGAAAAATATTTAGATTTAAATTTTGTCTTGTATAAGTTTCTCAATAAACTTACTATATTTGGGGAAATGTATAAAACATAACAGGGAAAAATATATGATCGAATTCCCAAATAAAATGGCAGTTAGTTGCTTTTCGCGTGACGTTCCAAATATAGTTTAAATTCTGTTTTCTCCTTCTGAAGGTTTAAATCAATACCGTGGTAAGAGTTTATTTACGAACACATTCTATACCCAGAAAAAAGGGTAATAACAAAAGTATTCAAAACATTTGTGTTGTTTTTACTAATATTCTCGTAGGTATAAACATTATAAATACGAAATATAAAAAAAGGACATAATAATTGTTTGTTTTCCAGTGATTCAGAATTTCATACGAGTTATTTAGAATTTTCTCTGGTACAAAATTGGAATATAAGGAATTTCGTATCAGAAAATGGAAGGAGAAAAAAAAAGGTTATTCCTTTTTGTGTAGGTGCTAAAAAGACAGAACCAGAACACGTAGTTCTCCATTTTGTATGGATATTATAATGGCAAGACCAGAACACGTAGTTCTCCTTTTTGTATGGATATAATAACAGCAGGACCAGAACACGTAGTTCTTCATTTTGTATGGATATCATAACAGCAGGACCAGAACACGTAGTTCTCCATTTTGTATGGATATCATAACGGCAAGACCAGAATACGTAGTTCTCCTTTTTGTATGGATATAATAACAGCAGGACCAGAACACGTAGTTCTCCATTTTGTATGGATATGATAACGGCAGGACCAGAATACGTAGTTCTCCATTTTGTATGGATATGATAACGGCAGGACTAGAACACATAGTTCTACATTTTGTATGGATATCATAACGGCAAGACCAGAATACGTAGTTCTCCTTTTTGTATGGATATGATAACGGCAGGACCAGAACACGTAGTTCTTCATTTTGTATGAATATCATAACGACAGAACGAGAACACGTAGTTCTTCATTTTGTATGAATATCATAACGACAGAACGAGAACACGTAGTTCTTCATTTTGTATGGGTATCATAACGGCAGGACCAGAACACGTAGTTCTTCATTTTGTATGAATATCATAACGACAGAACGAGAACACGTAGTTCTTCATTTTGTATGGGTATCATAACGGCAGGACCAGAACACGTGGTTATTCTTTTTGTATGGATATCATAATGGGTATCATGTACGCCTTTTTTATATGGTATCAATAGATTTTCATTGCTTTTCGTGTATTAAAAGGTATAAAAAGAGTCGACGAGTTTTATATAGTTATTTTCACGATCAACAGTGGATTTTCTGTTACTGCAGTATATTCAGTAATCAGTAAACCGTCCTTATTGTATCAGTTATAGCAAAAATAGTCTAGTTTGCAGTAACAGTAAAATAGTTTGTTTTTGCTGTATTGGTTGTGTGTGTGATAAAAAACAAACACATTTTTACAGTTAAAGTGTTCTACAGAAGGGACAAAAGTTTCTATACTGTTTATGGTAGGAACAGCTGGTGTAGTTGACATCATACGATTGTACTAATGAAAAAAACAGTAGAAGCCAATATTTTTAGTGTTTGTTTCAGAGTAATAGTTAGAAAGTATGCTATATTCAATATGAAATAACTGCATATTATCTTTTGCCGTACCTTGTGTATTACTAGATGCACAGCGCACTTCTGAAGTGTGATCAACACGGCACTTAATCAAAGCTTATTTGATATTTGTCGTCGTTAAACAGCATGAAAAATCTAGGTTATAATCTGCAATGGGATTTTTTGTTCAGCATAAAAGGGTGGGCGTTAATATTAGATAAGGGATTTCTAAATTTCCTGTTGAACTGTGCATCTATAATATTTTTAACATTACCAGAATCAAGTTAATGGTGATAAGTTAAACTATTGTAATTAATAGAATGATGCTCATTGTGTAGATTAAGTTATTTCGCACTCGATGTTCAAATTTATTGATCTTGTAATATTTAAGTATGCGTTAAAATATAACTACACCAAAGGTTTATCGTCGCACCGATTCCAGTTTATTCTGTAGTAAGTACAAAATTGTTTGTTTTGACACAATATATTAGTTGTTACCTGTTTGTTATCCCATTTTAACCTATTGTACTTAGAATTCTGATGTTATACAGTCCTACTGAGCTATAGACAGAGTCGCACCATACCGATTTATAGATTCATAATTACACTTATGTATATTCTTTTTCTTTTGTTTATCGCAACTCTTTCGGCGTCTATGTTCGAATGAAGGTGTATTTCCCCTAAATCACGCCGTTTGATGCGTAAAGAAAGAACTATTGTCATCTCCAAGAATTCCGCAGCAGGTGTCTGAAAAATTGCTGCTGGCTGGCTGCCATTTGGCAATGTGCCAACGCACGTGCTGTCGAATCCTTGTGCATTCGATGCATGAAGAAGCTATTGGTCGGGTCAATCTATGGTAAGATCGTTACCGCACGCGCCATATCATTAGTGGCAAGAGACCGTGACAGCTTTTTACAGCTAGCACCGCGTGGTAGTGATAGATTCAGTCTTTAAATGAACGTATGAAAGTAGCCTTCGATGTGCTCATCTCAATTCCTAATACAATATTTCCTTTGTTAAATTAATACATTATATAGCTGGACGGTCAATATATTTTGCTTCCTTCTGTTTGGAATTGTGTCTCTCCATGAAAAAGTCATTCGTTAACGTTTTAGCACGTATTTCAGCATATTACCAATTAGCTTTTGATAATTTAAACATTTGCTAAACAAATGTATTACTAGTATCTACACAAATTCTGAAACTTTGTATGTGAAAAACAGTATGAGTAACGTAAACTTTTGGTTTTACATAAATATACTAAACATGATACATAATTAGAAGAAATTATGTCAAATATATATTTTAAAACTTGGTCTAAATACCATATCAAGGTGCAACCTATCACACCCCTTATAGATAAACATCATCTGAAAATTTAAAAACCTTCTCTATGCTTTATAAGTATCAATGATTCGATCTTTTCGTTACAGCCAATATGATAAACTGTTGCCAGAATGTTTTGGCAATCTTAACATTGTCTGGCATAAGTAGGCAGTGCAATTCCACCGAAAATTGATGAAATAAAAATAACATCAGATCAGAGATTTAGAAATTGCAAGACAGAGACATCCCTTGTACTTAATGGCGTTGAAAACAAAAGAACATGGATCAACTTGGAAAACTTGTACCATCAAGAAAGAGACCTGCAAAAAGTCGTATCCTAGCCGTGGTAAGCAAAGTGCGTCATCTTGTAACAGATGAGAATCCATGAATAGAAAAGTTAGTGGCAAAAGCCGTGTAAGTGTTGAAGGCAACAGTAAGCAACATAATCTAGAATGATCTCCTTCTGGAAACGCGACACAAATCATGTGTACCTCAAGCAGTTAGAGAATTAAATGTGTATTCATGCTTGGAGATCGTCGTTCTTGTACACTAAATGGCTTATGAGAGGCGCTCAGGGAGGATGAGTTTGCTTTAGACATGACAGCCTTACGACGTAGCCTTTCACAATAGAAAATACAATACAGGGCTATTTTCAAAAAACATGATCGTCAACTAGAGTATGAGCAGACTTGGTAGCACCGACAATAGTGACGTGTCGAGGTTCCAAGGTCATATTAATATAACATACTCAACCTCTGTATTTAAGGCTTAAATTTCTTATTCTGTAGAATTATCGTTACTCTGATCTGTTAATGCAATAAGCTCATCTTTATGAGAAAAGTGTTTTAATTAAAGGTGAAATTTTTTAGTGTGAATTCAATGTTCTTCCATTTGTAGCCGCGTTATGCTATTATAAATTAAGATTGATTGAAATTTTAATGTATTCGTGTAATGGCAATAAACATTCAGGGCGAAGTTTAAGAGTAACGTACAAGTGACAATAATATTATTTCACAAGCGATTAAAATTCATTATGTGATGTAATGAAAGGTCATGATAGTAGTGGATATACGGAAAACTGCGAATGCTTTACACGTTAGGGGAGTTAAGCACCAATTGAAGCACATACTCTCCTCTCTCTGATTGTAGCACGTTTGCGGGTGTTATGATAATAGAACTAAAAACAATTGTACGATAAAACGCGAATACCAGGATCACAAGCGATTGTTAGCTGTTCAACTTTCGTAGCCAATACAACCTCAACATGCGACTAAAATCTGAGCAGAGAAAACATTTAGTAAAGTTTAAGATAAGCGCATCTTCCCACTCCTGTATATTTTCAGGTGAGTTTCATGTGTCCGAAATTTTAATATTTCAGAGGTTTACAACCATTTTTTTTCCCCTCGTGGACTCCTTACACATATGGATCAACGGAAACTGATAATGTATATACAATGTATGTAAGCAGAACTGACATAACAAAGTATAAACTAAGGAAATTTTCAAATAAAACATTCTAATTTAATCGCATACACTATTGTTTCATTTCTATCTGTGATATATGAAAACTTGATCTTTACCATTTCGGACCCACATAAGAATGTCCATTGACCGCTAGAGGTCTCGGACCACAGGTTGAGATGTAGGGTGTTAAGCTAGTTTTATCTCTCTCTCCTACAGCTTTTCAAATCACTTACGAATAAATTTTTATGGAGTAAGTAACATCGTTTTGTTTTGCAGTCTTGTTTTTATTAACGAACAAGCTAACTTAGGTTTGCTGTGTTTTTAGCTCTTATAATGGGCTATATTGAATTGATAAAGTTAATACATTTATATTATTTTAAAAAATTGACCGAGTATTTGTATTTATTTACTTCGTCAGATTTATAATCTTCCAAACTCTGAGACTACAGTAGCTAAACACAAATTGTTAATGGTTTTATGTTCAATAATATAGTTTATAATCTAAAAAAAATTAGCTTCAAAGTCCACACCAATATTGTGCTAATTCTAAGAATTTCCCAGTGTATGTGTTTCAATGTTATCTTGCTTTACTTTTGCGTGACTTATTCGGAAATGTCAAGATATAAATCAATACCAGAACAGCACCTAAAACTGTCATTATTACATTTTTCCATTCAACATCGTGTACTAAAGTGGCATAAAAGAAATAGGAAGTTATTGACCAATGGAAATGAATACTTATTTTTTTTAAGACGAAACATCCTAAGTTTGATCTAAATCCTGTTGAATCTCCTATTACAATTAGGTAACGTTTTACCATCCTCTTGCCCTGCGTTTCCTAATGAAAGCTAAGCGGATAATCCACCAAAACGCCCTTTTCTCAATAATAAGAAATTTACTTAATTATCAGTCGCAACGTTGAGTTTTCTCAAAGGAAGTTTCAAGATGAAACTAATTTATATAGTTCTACTTTGAAAAAACTTGCCGATAAAGCCTTCAAACTACGATATATCGATTTGAAAACATCTGGTTAATTTATAACGTTTCAGAGAGTTTCCAGCACTAACTAATATGTCGTATACGTTTATGTGCAAAGTATATTTCTTCTTTTCCATCGACAACTTAAACATTTTTGGCGCAATTTGGAATTGCTAAAAGCACGGTGCTCTTTATTCTTATTTCAAATTCTCTAGAGTATGACTTATGTCGAAACTTAAAACAAATTTATTGATTTTTAGTGTTCATGAACCACTTAATCTTGTTATAACCCCTTCAGGAAGTTTCTAGTAAAATATCTCTAAAATTTGTATAGGTAAGTCTTCTTGAAGTTTCCATTGCTATTCATTCAGAGTTTAATATTCAAAATCACGAAATAAAAAAATATGCAATATATATTAGAAATTCTGAATTCCATCAATAGAAAAATACTAATCCCTTACACTCTTAAATATTATTTAGTTTCTAAGACAATTTGTGACAACGAGAGTTTCATTTTTTCATCATAAAAATATATATTTTATCAGAGCTTCCCAACGTTACTTAAATATGACTAAGAATATCACAATAGAACGTGACGTCACACGATTTTACCTCCGTATATCCAAAGAATTGACACTGTATTTGTTAAGCATGCTCTTCAAATGTCTGCTAAGTGTTTAACTTATCAATGAAATTTTGCTACTTCTAGGTGGCACCACCTAATGGACATAGAAGCTTCTTTAGTCAATCATGATTTGTTAGTGTGATCGTATGTCCTGCTTGCTTGATTCTTCTAAGTATTAGAAAGTTTAGGTTTCATTAATATTATGGTTATAGCAATTTCTCCTGTGGAATCGAAAATTATTAACATTTAATTAGTAGACTTTATTTGTTGAAAGAATTTTGTTTTCCAAATGAGTAGCTTGTTCTAGAACAAGTATAATAGTCGCAGTTTCAGATCAGTTTCCGAACATGTGCGTTACGAAATAGTGCTGAAAGTTGACAGCACAATCTCGAAATATGTGAACGTATAATGTATAACTATTTTTATCAGATTTTATTAATAATATATGTGTGTGTGTGTGTGTATCGCATACTGGTCGTCTTAGAAGAGTTTACTCCCTTTCATACATGAGTGGGCACGATAAACACCGACAGAATGCATTAAGGTACCAACTACCCTTGACCAATCTTCTCGTGAGTTATCGAGGTAGTTTACTAGCTTACTGCTGTATTTACTTGTTGCTTTTCCTTCTTTTGTAATACAGCATACACACATACATGTGTATATACATGTAGATGAGTTTACTTGTGATATTTCCTTTGCTTATGAACCTCTGCGAAACATTCCCAGCTCTTTGAGCAATGTATAATGGTATTGAGTTCCCTTCCTGTGCATACTGCATCGTAAACATAAGCTAAGGATGAAACTAAATACAATATTAACCGTAGCATATAATTCCCTATTCAAGCTACGAAGCAAAGAAAACCTTAAAATAAGGAATTGTCATGCATTTCCTATCAAAAGTAAAACTTTTAATCTATTCCATGAGGAACAATTGGGCCGTAACGAAACCCTAGTTTGTAGTTTCAGTGGTACGTACTAATGTGCTGAGCTTCAATGTACATTTCCTGAAAGCATTCCGAGGACTCTTGAGAATGTTGAAGTAAGCAAGAAATAGCGGAGTTTAACGAGACGGCTGATGAGAGTCGTGGTGTGCATCTCCAATTAGAGAACCCAATGGAGAACCACCTCCACTTTTAACTGACTGTGTTCTAGTTTTTCGCTTTTTTTTTCAGTAACAAAGGTCTAAAGAACTAGTGAAGATACTTAGTGAATTTAAATTTTGTTGATTATTTTGCTATTGATTCCTTACACGTATTTACCCCACATTTATTAAAAGCTTTCTTTAATTATTTTCAGATTCATTATGTTTGTATTTTTTTTGTATATTTTCCGTAGTTGCATTTTTTGCTGTTCTTTACCTATTCTTCTTATTTTCTGTGTATTGCCAAACATTTGCAATAATATCTGAATGATGAACAATCACCAGTTGATTTTCAGCTCATCTACTCATTTCAGTAAATTATAGGCCCCCTAGTGGCACAGCGGTATGTCTGCGGACTTACAACGCTAGAATCTGGGTTTCGATACCCGTGGTGGGCAGAGCACAGATAGCCCATTGCGTAGCTTTGTGCTTAATTACAAACAAATAAATAATAAATTATTTTTGTTATGAATATTATTAATTACGTTGTGGACCATTTTAATAACACCGAACAACTTAGGTTTTATTTTAAAACTGTTTTTGAAAGCAAAAAGATAAGTTAAAAGTTATTTTTGGATTTATAGAAGAAAACTGTTGTTTATAGTTACGCTCAATAGTAGTGAGTTCCTACTTCTCAGGGTAATCCGTATTCGATGTTCCCTATATATCATTATACTTCATGACTCTCCATAAATAGTTTCATACTGCAGTGTTGTGATAACAATGCTGAAACGTCAAGAAATTATTTACTCGTAAAATATAAATGAGATTAACTTGCATCGCCCAAACATTGTCGTTACAGTGTATATATATTATCCAAACATCAAGTTCCTAAAGGAAATATGATATTATGCCAGACGGAACTCGCTATAATCCTTCGAAGATACTGTGACGTTGATATTAGCTGCACTAATCAATATTGCCCTTCGATACACTTGTGGGGAGAGGTGTCAACAGATAGACTTCCAGAAATATGTAATAGATGTTGTATTGTTCCATTTTTTTCTTTCGCGTGCACATGTTTCTGAAAGTATAGTTTAACCACTGATTGAAGCTGGTAAAAGTATTATCTTTGTTACCCCATCCTAAACAGACTTACAATAATTTCCCTTAATTTGCCTCAAAATATACAATTTCACTGTTGTTGTTTTCTTCTGATTTTTGAAAAGCTTGTTGTTGTTGTGTTGTGTTTTAAATCCATTTAAATCACATTAAAATTTATCCTTATACACGATTAAATACAAGCGTTCATTTTCAAATTTGAGAGTAAACATTGGGTGAAATTATACTGGAGTTATATTGTTACTGGAATTATGTTCAAATTCATAAGTTACACAAGGAACAATAATACACAATGCGAAAAAGAATTTATATCGTCTTTTTCATATCGCTCCAACACATAATAGATTTGCTAACATTTTTTAAGTACTTAGGTCGCAGGTTTTGTTCTCATTATTCTTCACTTGTGTTCAGTTTTGTCAGTCACGTCTTTAGTTCCTTGTGTAAGATCACCGCGGGGATTAACATACTCATTCTTTTATAGCAAAATGTTGATTAATGATCGAAGATTCACATCTGACAGCACGTGCGTGATCACTCACACTCCCATTTGCTTGTTTTCTTAGCAGTAGGGAACAAGGGGAAAAGTAGCTCAGTTTTAAAAATGAACTTTTCTTCATGTAATTAATTACAAAAAAAAACCGTATAGGACCTGTTAGGGTCTTAGATCCATATGTGCACCGTTAGTATACCTTACAGAAATAAACCTAATTTTAAGCCAGAAAAAAATCGGAAAGCTCATGCCACGCCTAAACAAATTAATTTAACTTTATTAGAACACACAATATGTGTCGAAGCATCGGGATGCATGTGTCCCTTACAAGTGGCAAAAACTAAACGTTGAATGTTATCAAACCTCGTTTAGGTAAGCATGAAATATCTCAAACTGTTTTGAAAGGCGTGTTGCATTTCAATAAACAAACAAGCATGCACACACACACCAGTTCTTGGTTATGTTATTTTTCATTAGACAAGTTTAAACATTTATGTTTCTTATCTTTTTGCATTTATGGAAAATTATCATTGTTTAAAGACGTGATACTCAACACGTGGTCGTCCGTGAACCCCTTTCGGTTTGTCAGCATTTTAAAGGTAGTTCGTGACTAGAGATCGAGTTTCCATGTTGTAGGTGAAAAAATAAAGAATCATTGCTATTTTCGCTTAAATTAACGTTTTACATCAGTACATCTTTTACACGCTTCCGCAGATTGATTGTCTTTGGTTCGTGAAGATATTCATGAAGAACAAAGGGTTGAGAATTACTCAATAAACAATAATAAACAAGAAAAAAATTAATTAGAAATTACCGACTATTAGCTTGAAATATCAATTTAGTAACTGATATTGATTTAAACTTTTAAAATTCAAAAAATGAATTAGATAACTGCTCTCAAACACATTTTGTTTTTAACGCATAAAGTTTCGGTCTTAAGCCTACATCAGCTATATATCAGCCTGCTGTATGAATAAATATATATATATATATAAAATTAAGTGCGGGAAAATACGAATCTGTATTGCACAGTACTTAGTTTATTGTTGAGTAAAACAGATGTTTGAAATAATTGAACAGTTATTACTAATCGTATAGTGGGGTTAGTAAGCTCACTGAAAGGTCGGTAAAACAAAAAATAGATCCCAAAACATTTGAAGTTTTAGAAATGAAAACTTGAATAATCATATAGTAGTTTTGGTACATAAATATGCTTCAGTTGAACACGTGCGTTTTTGCTAAAATATGTAAATGTTTCCCGATAGAGCGACCCGTATACGTAAATACGTATGTTGTTGTTTTTTTTCAACATTCGTTTATTTAAAAAGACACAGTTAATATGTGCGTGATACTTTTGTAACATGTATAATTAACTGAAAGCGTTGTCGCCAAGTTTTTTTTTTTGTTTTTGTTTTTAAGGAGTAGTTAGTTGCTCACTTGTTTTAAGATATATACTTACAGGAAATATACTTTCTTGAAAATTTTCCTTTTATGACAGTATAGTAACTTATACATACAAAAACACTTGCTTTTAAAATATGTTTAAGAAACGCGGGAGTCAAGCTTATTTCTCGAAAGTGAGTAAAGTTTTTAATTTCATGTGGTAGTTAGGACGTTAAGGATAACTTTAAGTTGTTGCTAGGATGTTAAAAATAACTTTCAACTGTTGCTAGAATGTTAAAGGTAATTTTCAGTTGTTGTTAGGATAACTTTCAATTGTTGCTAGGATGTTAAGGATAACTTTCTGTTGTTGCTAGGATGTTAACAATAACTTTCAGTTTTAGCTAAAATGTTAAGGGTAATTTTCAGTTGTTGTTAGGATGTTAAAGCTAAATTTCAGTTTCTGTTAAAATGTTATGGATAACTTTCAGTTGTTGCTAGGATGTTAAGAAAACTTGTTGTTGTGACATTTTTATTCTTGATTCTTAAAAATACTGAAGATTTGAGATATACTTTATGACTTTTCCTTTTGTTTTAATGCAAAGCTGCACATTGCACTGTGTATGCGTAGGAATCGTACCACGATTTACCTTGAGACAAAATATTGTTTCGAATCGTATATGTAATTTTTAATGTATGCATAAAAAATTAATGGATTGCAGAAACAAAAAGAAATGGCTTTAGATTTTAGAAAGATTATTTTCGAGCATCAACTTATGCTATTATGTTGCAAGAATCACCTCACTGTATTTCTAAAGAGGCCTTGTATGACTTGGAAATGGAAGTTTGGGCGCTCGATTCTCAATCTAGGGGGTCTCAGGTTCGAAGCCCTATACCAAACAAGCTCGCAATTTTAGCGATATAATGTGATGGTCAATCCTACTATACGCTGGTAAAAAAGAGTAGCCCAAGATTTGGCGACAGTTGCTGCCGGCCGGTTGCCTTCGCTGTGATTAGCAGCTCAAAACTGGACTCGGTGGCAGATAGCCTAAGTAGCCTTAAAAAGAAAAACCATTTATTCAAGTATCATGCATCTCTAACAAGTGCGCTGGTTCGATCCAGGTGTAGCGAGCGAGATTTGTTACGTATTCCTGCTTTCAACTAACGTCGCTTCACGGTTTCTTTTGCTTAAGAAGTTCAGAGTGACTTCTAGGTTGTTGTAGTTATTTTTTTCGTTGTCCCAATTTTCCAATGACTTATACGGTTTCCCGAAACCTATTTATCTAATCATATTGAAAATTAAAGGCAAAACCTAAAATAAACTAAAGACATCATTAAACTATATTTTGCGTGCTGAATTTACGAATTTACCTCACCAGCTAAATCCATGCAATAGTTTGTAATTTGTGGAGAATAATATAACATATTGTTTTCCATGTCTCTGTGTGTGTGTGTTTTATAATTGTCCATTTCTATCTTCCATCTCTATATGGTTTTAGCTTACTAATGTATTTTCTAAGTCAGCGATTTAAAATTATAAACTTAAAGTTTTTGATTTTTTACTCGTAATAAGTACTAAAGAATGTGATATAAAAAGCAATGATTAAACCAAACAAAAATTCCATGTTATTACAAAAAGCATCAGACTGGAATTTACAGAAATTACCAAATTTTTATTTATGGAATCATACAGCTTAACATCTCTTGTTCCTGAAGAGCCATTCCATGTTCTTACATCTACGTTATAAGTTTTTCCAGCAGATTGTTTTCAATGAGTTAGTCCCTCAGAAAGTAATACCATGCACTAATGGGTACCCTTTATATTTTCTTATGTTGAATCATGTCAAACCTTTGCCTAGTTTAACTGAATTTATTTAAATACAAAACCAGAAAGAGACACGCATTGATATTTTATTCTACAGCACATATTTTTCTTTTAAGAAGTTCCGTGTGAGAGAGAATTGAACCCGCAACCCTCGGAGCGTGAGTCGAGCACCCTAACCACCAGGCCATGAAGGGCGAGGGTTATAGAGAATATAGTTAGTAAACAGCACCAGCGATCTGTTGGGTTACTCTTTACTCTTTTTTTTATGACCGAATAGAGGAATTTGACCATAACTCTTATAGCGCACCCACAGCCCCAAAGTGCGGGACGAGAACTAGGAATCCTCGAACTCATAGTCTGGGCTTGCTAGCTAAAAGGGTGTTCCCGGGCCGACTGATAAATGGGTATGAAAGCGTGGGTTTTTCTGGAATGTTTATAATCAAATTATTATATACCATATAGCTGTTGAAAATAAAGTGTTCTTGATCTAATAATTTCCTTATACATAAATGTTCTTGATCTAATAATTTCCTTATACATAAATGTTCTTGATCTAATAATTTCCTTATACATAAATGTTCTTGATCTAATAATTTTATTATTTCCTTATACATAAGATTAAGAGTGCTTCAATGTTTTTAAACAATTTACCTTCGAATAAAAACTTACTCGTCAGATTATCCTTCATTTTCCCCACAAACATTTCGACATTATATTTCACCCCTCGAAGGCAGAGTTGGTTTGGAATATTCCAGTGATCTCTTTTGTCTTCACAGTGTTGAACATCTGCTTGTTTTCAATGGCGTTTTATGGGCTTGAGGAAAAAAGTTTTCTGTGTTGAATATATCATTTGTCCACCAGAGAGCAGTGCTGTTTTGCTTTTGTAGTTGTTTACTTGTCATTTTGTATTACAAGGAAAAGGAACTGGTCGAAATTGGGGAAACTCCTTGATTTCATAATAATAATTTACTGATAAAAACGTTTTTATTTTCCTACCTCTCTAACTAGATTATGATATGAATTTATATCATATTAAAATTAATAAGGTGCTAAACAATCTTAAATGCTATTTTCTCGTCTTATTTAACTGTTATTATGAAAGTTTTAATTTTGAAACCTTAACACGTCGTTACAGTCCTTGTTGCCAATTTCGGTCATGCTGTCTGATGACCGTGCATCTTGACAACAACCCTCCAACGTAATTTCCACTGCAAGAGGCTCCGTTGAAAGGCGGTCATATCCAAAGCACACCACTCCTTCCTGTTCCTTTTCTATTATCTAAGTATGTACGAGGATGACGGTGTCCCAGTGCAAGTTTCGATAGTTCCATCTCACAAAAATCGATAGGCCACCAGACCGGTATTTTTTGCTATGGAATAGCATGAATACTCGTTTCATTTTCCAGCTTCTTGGTGTATCCGACGGTTAAACGGTTATGTATTAGAAAAATCTTGTGTACACGCGACTTGTGTCGTTTTTCGAGACGAGGTTCTTCTTTATCGTGTCACATACTAATACTTGGGGGTACATGGACGGCTTCTGTCATTAACCTTTGTGTTCATGGTTTTCATATTTTACAAGATGCTGCACTTTGCTTGCAACTGGGACATGAATTATTTCAGGTATATTTCTGGATGGTCATTTCTTTTCCAGTGGCATAAAGTACAATGAATATCCCCATCTTAAAAATTCTAAAACCCTAGTCAGAACACGTATATATGATCTAAGTATATGAATGTCTTCCATTGGAACGTATTGTTACATAAACTTCTCAAAAACAATCGATTTGTGGTGGCATCACACTATCTACTAAATGTCAAACAAACTCAAAACGTAGTTCTGATACATGCCATTCCATTGCGACTTTGTATCGGCCGTAGTTGTCAAGTGACTTGTTGATTCGCATATCCAAATATTTTTAATATAACTTACTTTTTTTTATAGATATTTCTGATTTTCTTCTTGGTCAGACGTATTTATTCATCATTTTAAATCACAACTGGCATACAAGCCTGAATGATTAATATCAAAAACTTAACTTCACTGTGAATTCAATATTTCCTTTAGATGATTAACTATCTCAAAATTTATTATTGAAGATATAGCTGTTCGGTTTCACGAAATGATGATGAATATGACACCGTTTTTTGTTTGTTTTTTTACAATTCAGAAAGTTTTATTTTAAGGATGAGTTCCATATGCTTTTAATTTATTTTCAACTCAAATGCAAAAATGTTTTATTCCTTTTTTATGAAAATGTTTTTGTAGTATACTTAAATCTAACAAGCAAATTCATAATGAAAAAATAAAGGAAGCATACGTGGTTTATTTGTAACTTAGTTAATGAAGATTAATCTTCCGAATTCTCTTGCTACTTAGCATTTTCATAGTTGAAAATTAAAAGCGCTGTTGATCCAGTAGTTTTCAGAATATGGAAATCCTTTTTTTCTTACACTTGATTCGTGTTTTTATAGAGACTTATTAAATGTTGTTTCTTAGTAAGTCTTATAATCGAATTTTTTTCATCACACATTCTTCTTTAAAATATTTTCAACGTGCTTTTTCTCTACTTTGCGTTGATATGAGAAGTTATCTATGAAACAGAAAACGTTTCGTACTCATTCTAGAAATGAATGCTGGTGTTTCTTGTCAATCATCTTGTTACCATCAACAGCTCCTCAAAATTAAAATGTTTTTTTCCAATTTTTGGATAGTTTAATAAACTATTTATTTTTTAGCATTTGCAATTATACTTCACGTGTTTTGTAGCATTTGAATGAATAATCACTTTATGATATTTTACAACAACTAAATTTGATATTTCGTCAAATTCATGTTTAATTGAATTTATTTTTCTATTCCATATTTTGAATAAGTAAATTCTGTTAACGTTAATAATGTTTTGTGATATTAGTAGTGTTAAAACTAATGCAAGTCAATGTATTAAATGTTTGATATTTTTCTTTCAGGTAAGTACTATCGCTTCTTCGATGTTCAAATGAAGTTCGAAAGGTAATGTATACTGATCTATCATATACACACACACACAACAAAGTAGATGTGAAGTCTGGCTTCAACTCACAACCAAACTTTGGTAAACTTAAACCACTCTTTTAACAAGATGAGGTAACATATTTGTGTAACGTAAGCTACTTTACTATTAACAACTGAATGTTTTTAGTTTGGAGCTAAATAATGTGCAATATGTAAGACTTGAATTAAGTAGTACTATTTATATATTTGCCGTTACGTAAAGACTTGCTTCAGTTAATTCAAACACAAAGGGTGCAACATTTAAGATAGGGAGAACTATATATATATATGTGTTTGTGTATGTGTGTGTGTGTGTAAGATTGTATGATTTAATTCATGTTTGTGCGAATTAAAAGAGCAAAAACTGGAAATGGTGGTTTTAGTGTGTTTCTGGCACAATGACAAAAGCTTCACCATTAAGAACCTGCAATGCCAAAACAAATAAAAAACAACACAATTGTAAAACTGCAACGCCAATCCACTACTGAAAAGAGCAATAAATAAATGTTGATATTAAATCCCTGCCAGAGTTGGGTCCGCTTTTTTGATGGTAAATCCCGGCTATAGTATGGTTTGGTGGGATGATACTAAATCCCGTCTACAATAGTATTTGAAATCTTATTACTAAATCCCGGCTATAGTATGGTTTGGTGGGATGATACTAAATCCCGTCTACAATAGTATTTGAAATCTTATTACTAAATCCCTGAACAGTAGGGTCTGATGTGATGATACTAAATTCCTTCTACAGTAGGATTTGATATCTTGATACTAAATCCCTGAACAGTAGGGTCTGATGTGATGACACTAAATCCCGTCTACAGAAGGATTTGAAATCGTATTACTAAATCCCAGCTATAAGAGGCTCTGATGTGTTGAGTTTGAATTCAGTGGTTTCCTATGTACCCGTGAAGGTAATATATTCTCCCAATGACTACTTCTGAACCAATGATTACTCTGCTAAATAAATATTGTTAAATGTTCATATGCATTAGTATTCGAGTTTGAAATATTTGAGTTTTGTTGTTCTAATTTCGAAGTTCGAACACTGGGTCACATACAAAAGTTGTAATGGTTTCCAAACGAGACACAAAACTCGAATGCTTTCAAATAGTTCACTATTCTCTCTTTGGGTCTCGTTGGATTTTTTGTTATTGTTATTGTTAATTGCTTTAATGTAAAGAAACTTGAGATTTACCCTGATGACGTTATTGTAAAGTCTCTGATACGTGAAATTTAGCCCTAGAGATATATATACACCTCACTATTTTCAAAATACGTGAATTTCTATTTCAATGACTCATTGTTTTAAATGTCAAAGGCAAAGTTAGAAGTATATATTCTGTCTCGGTAGTATACCTGCCAAAAGTTTCTTACAAACGAGATTAAACTACTTATTACCCTGCGAATTCAGAAAGATTTCAAAATTTGACATCACCTTGACGTCATTGTTTATTACTTTTTCAGAAAATTTTATGAATTAGATTTGTTATTTATTGTTAAGATTAAGCTACATAACAGACTAACTGTTCCCTGCCCACCGCGGGTATCAAAACCCGATATTTAGCGTAAAAAGCTATCGGACTTGCCGCTGAGCCACTGGAGATCAAACGTGTTTGTAACTGAGCATTTAATCCACAAATTAAACTTAAACAGAAGAGATTTTTTGTTTGTTTTCTCCAAGATTCCTTATGTAACTCATTATGAATTATATAAAATTTGCTGAGAATTTGAATTTATTCAAAAACCTCGTAGAATTCTAATAGTTTTGATAGACGATTTCTTACCACTTTTTTAATACACTGCGATGATAGGTTTTATCTATATACGTACTGTATCCGTTGTCATAGTGAGCAAGTGTTAGAAACGAATCCTCCGTTGTCATAGTGAGCAAGTGTTAGAAACAAATCCCAAAACGATAAATTCACCAACCTGATATTATACATTTTACACAATTACTCGTTAGTAATAACCGTTAAGCTATGTTACAAAATTCTAATAATTATAATAAAGCAATAACAATAACTCATGATAAACAATATCAATTTCATATCACTTCTGTTTGCTACCGCATTGTTTGAAGTTTAAAAATTCACAAATTATGATAAAAATACAAATGTGTGAAGCACCACACTATTTTGCACACATGTAACATAGCTATTTTCAATAATTCTAGTTGTTACTAGGTTCAAATGCAAATAACGATATATAAATGCTATAAATTCAGTTTATACATAGTATATGTACATTCTTTCTAAGTTCAATACTGCATAAACCCTAATTATAACTTAACTTTTTCCTTACACCAAACTCAAATATTTATAGTCTGTCGATGTCATATTTTCGAAAATAGGAGGAAATAGAGCGTAAGTTGTTGCTTTTTTAAATTCAAGTTGGCCCATTTGTGAAATTGTTTAAATCTCAAAATCATTTTCTCAGGGTTTGTAACATAATCAGGGCTGTAGTAACGGTAACTACAAACTTGCACGAGTTTGTAACATAACCAGGGCTGTAGTAATGGTAACTACAAACTTGCACGGGTTTGTAACATAACCAGGGCTGTAGTAATGGTAACTACAAATTTGCACGGGCTTGTAACATAACCAGGGCTGTAGTAATGGTAACTACAAACTTGCACGGGTTTGTAACATAACCAGGGCTGTAATAATGGTAACTACAAACATGAATAGGGTTTGTAACATAAGCATGGTCTAATGATGGTAAATATATACTTGAATAGGGTTTGTATAATAATTATGGCTCTAGTTATTGTAAATACAGACTAGTACAGAGTTCATAACACAATCTGGCTTTAATGATTGTAAATACAGACAAGTACAGAGTTCATAACACAATCTGACTTTAATGATTGTAGGTACAGACTAGTACAGAGTTCATAACACAATCTGACTTTAGTGATTGTAGGTACAGACTAGTACAGAGTTCGTAACATAACTATTACTCTAGTGATTGTAAATAGACCAGCACAAGGTTAGTAACGTAATAATGCCTCTAGTGGTTGTAAATACAGGCTTGCATAATACTACCCCGATTCTCTGTACTCCGTTCGTTCTTTATTTATATAGGTAAAGAATCTTTGCATTAAGGAGATTAATTAAGTAAATTTATACAGAAACAAATACACAAGGCATTATGGAAATCTTATTCTTCAAACTAAAAAATAATATTAAGTTAACATCTAAACACCAATTTAAAACATATTTGGGGGTTAAAAGTCAGGTAATATTTTATATCTTATTCTTCGGTTTAAAAACATGATATCCAATGAACGATAGATAAGAAATACTGTCAATGTAGGAATGTTTCATGACTTTTGTATTTCAGTTAATACCTGTAAATATCCATCTATTCAATAGATGCAGGATTCAATCACATACATCGGTCAGCCTTAGGAAACACGTGTTCAATAAATAGTTTATCAAAATATTAACTTTTTTTCAAATTTAGCAACAAAAAAATAACAATACCGCTTTATTTTTATCATAAGTTTAATTTGACTAATGATGAATGATGTACAATTCATGAAGTTCAGGTATAGATGATGTTTTTTATAACCAGGAAGCATATAAAATGAGTTACCTTTCAGTGTCAAAAATACTTGAGAGCCGTTAACTTTTTCACTACCAAGGCCACATACTGTATATATCACCATCTCGAGCCCAGCCATGGGAGGTTGGGAATTTGTACAAACATGAAGAAGGCGTATTTCCTTTCTGCTTGTTTCAAGTTTGCAGATAAATAACGAAATATTAAAACATGTGAGTTGTTCTTTTTTATTTTTTTTATAAAAATAAACTTGGCAGTGAAAACGTTACTAATGGTTTGCATCTTGCGAAATTACGCATATTCACCAATGAACAACTGTAATTACTCTGCAATGATAAAGGCACTAAACACATTTTATTTAAGAACAAAATAGATCTATTACACAATCTTAAATGCAGTTAAAAGTAATAGAGAGCTTGCATTGGCGTTATAATTTTTTTCATTCCAGTGTAATATTATCATCTTGTATTATTTTCAACAAAAATATCATATTATCTCAATGTTTTTCACTGCAAATAAATTCTTGAAGCTTTCAACGCGGTCAAAAATAAACTATTTTCTCATTGAATTCAATATTTATCATAAAAATGTCTGGAAGAATATTTTTGAATTGACAAAAAAAAAAAAAAATGATATGTAGGTTATGCATATTAAGGTCGGTTTTACTCACAATAAGGTTTCACACGACGTGCGTGTGTAACGAATACTGTAAAATGTAATAATGATAATCAAATTCGATGACGAGGAACCCACTACCTGATGATGACAAAACCTTGTCGAAACGTTGTACATTTGCAGTTATGTTAAACTTATATTAAAGTTTTTCTTCATTACCCATTCAAGCCGTCCCATTATTTGTAATAATGATATATTTGTTATTTGTTTGTTGTTAAGCACAAACTACACAATGGGTTATCTATGTTATGCCCACCACAAATTTCAAACACTGAATTTTAGCATATTATACCCTCAGGCTTA
>NW_013665691.1:696301-698116 GCF_000517525.1 Limulus polyphemus
TATATATATATATATAGTCTTGGACAATATGTTTGCATTCTCTTCTATATTAATGTTATTGTCTACACGCATGGAGTAGTTAGTGAGTAAATGCCCGAGTAGTAACAGAGAAGGTAGCGTATGATCGGAAAAACATTTACGAGTTGTTATTCTGGTCTGTACAAGTTGTTTTTAGCATTTGTTCGTGAAAACGCACATACACGCCGGTTTTATATAAAAGAGTGTGCTTTTGGTATAATCTTTATTGAAACAGATTAACGCTTTGTTCATATAATTTCTCTGTAATCGATATATAGTTAGTTATGCCTCGTCACATGCCAGAAGTTATAGTGCATCAAATTGTTCAACTGACCAGGAATGGTATGAAGCAAACGGGCATTGCCAGAACAGTAGGGTACCACCAGTGTACTGTATCCGGAATCCTGAAGTGTCATCGACTACAGGAAACATTGTTCCAGGAAAATCTACTGGTAGACGCCGAAAACTATTGCCCGAGGTGATCGTATTTTGATCAGGTTAACACGTCAAGGTCGAAAGAAATGTTGCAATACCTTACGACAGGAATGGCATGAACACATTCTTTACAGGGTATCCAAAAGAACAGTGAATAAGAGACTGACCAAACAAGGTTATTTTGCAAGAAGGGCTATCTTCGAACCGATATTAACTAGAATTCACCGCCTTCACCGTGTTACTTGGGCAAAACAGCATGACAACTTACACTTAGGACACTGACGACATGTCATCTTTTCAGACGAGTCCTGTTTCAAACTTGTTAAATCTGATGTTAGGATTCGTATTCGTCATTTGCCTGGATAACAGATGAGGGAAGACTGTCTTTACCTCAGGGAACACACAGGAGATGGGGAAGTACATATTTAGGCAGCTATTCATCATGGTGGAAAAACTGCTCTTCATATCCTCCAGGTAAATGTCAATGGCACCTCCTACAGGCATCACATGGAGACACTATTTCTGCCATATACAAGGGCAAGGCTTGGCAGTAACTTTGTGTTCCCAGATGACAATGCCACTGCCCACAGTGCACGTGTTGTACAGAATTATCTCGACTAGGAGAACGTTACAAGATTGCCATGACCAGTAAAGTATCTAGATTGTATTCCTATTAAGAATTATTGGGCAGAACTGAGCCGAAAAATTGATAATCATGATTCTAAGCGCTTCCTAGTGACAAGTTGGGATGAAATCACGGTGGATTAAATCAATAATCTCATCAACATCATGTCACGTCGCCTTGCAGAGGCTATTAGATTATGAGGAGGATCAATCAAATACCGAATGTTTAATATAAACTGATATAAGGTTACACACGCTATATATGATAATTTGATGTTTTATTTTATCATAATATATGTTTTGGTAAGGTTTTGTTGTGATAGGTGAAATTTTGAATTACACATCTTTCTACAGGTGTCTGATAAAACTGTTTGCCGTTCTAATAAATTGTTCATGGTGTCCATAGAACCTGTCTTATTATACAAATTACATATATAGATGTTTAACATAGTATGCATTTCTCAGTTTGACAGCACTAAGTGTATTTGTATTCCACCTTAATAATAATGTTCTTATTTGTTACAAAATATGCAAACATTTTGGCCAAGACTGCATATACAGATGCACACTTCACCCCGTATTTATATATAAAGTAAAGGGAGGTAAAGTGAGGGAATGAAGGACCACATTATTATCTCAATCCGGAAGAGTCAGCCAACCCATAGAAGATTCTCAAGAGCTTCTTGAACTACCCATAACCTTTTTAGTGATGTCCTACATCATGGAATGCGATTTATA
>NW_013665691.1:698716-700113 GCF_000517525.1 Limulus polyphemus
TCTTCGATTCAGCTGTATCCACAAAGACAAAACAAACAAGGGTAAAGGCACTAAATGAGAAGAGGGCATGGATGAACCTCCAAAGTGCATCCAGCTAAATATCAGGAAGTCTGAGGATATGTCAATTGAAGATTTCGTTACAAAGAACACAACAGATTTCTTCAGGTGCCTCGAAATTTCATCTAGATTTCTGGATTATGACTCTGAGTCATGGGAGCTCAGAGAGGACTACATAGAGGTACTACAGATAGTTCAATACTTGAATATGGTAAATGACAATACAAAAAGGGGTGTGGCCCTTATTGAAGAGTATAATGCTGTCATAAAAAAGATAGAAGAATAGAAACAATTCCTCCTTCAAGTTGTACAGGATCATAGAAGACACTTTTATAACAACAAAAAAGTAGACAATAATAATAATGCAGAAGTGACTAACTACAACAAAATTATGTAATTATGGTATTGCATATGCAATTTATTTAAATAAATAAATGTTTTTGCATCACATAGTACATACGGTACCAGGCCACTGCAGTCTAGAACTTCAACCTCATTGAACAACCTGTAAGTATGGTCTAAAATGGATGAAGTTAGATTTAATGTCTTTTGTACATTGAAACAAAAATGAGAAAGTGGGATAGATTTAGAATTTCTAACTTGAAATTGTACCTGCAAATAAGGAATATTCTAACCTTTATTTCATATTCACCAATAACTTAGGACGAAAGAAAGACCAAAATTACTCTAAAAGCCCTGTAGTGTTTAGTTTCTGTTGTTTCTAGAAGAGAACAGAACGGCATGCGTGATACTTTGGTGTTCTAATATTTCAAATCTTCCCTGACTACCTGCTTGCCTCTTGTGTCATCACACGATACTAAGAGACACGCGCTTATCACAAGAGAATACCAAAATAAAGGATTTGGTTCTGGTTTCATTAATGCTTGTCTAACCAAGCATCAGTTGTTTGTGTCTTTTATTTCTGTGATAATGTCAGATCTTAGGTAATCTAATACGCACAAGATGATGACGCTACTGATTAACAAATGCTCCAGTCTTCGCTCAGCACATTTAGCCAACGTTCTTCTGTAACATAGAGAAACAGGAGACCACGTTCTGCTGGCTACCTTTCCCTTACTTTCTTTCCCTAGTGATACCAGAAAGCCTCCTAAGTTTTAACCCCCTTTCAATGCCCTTTATGTCTTAATTCTATTAACTCGTTTGAAATAAAAAAGAACTTTAACATAATACATGTCTCGGAGGTATAGGTGAAACTACAGCTGGCGGTGGGTAATAAAGAAAGAATATTGATATTTTTTAAGCACTAAAAGCTATATACATGTGTTCTGATATTAACATAATTATATCTTCTTATATTATATATATATATATATATATAT
>NW_013665691.1:700842-732623 GCF_000517525.1 Limulus polyphemus
AAACCCGGATTCTAGCGTTGTAAATCCGCAGACATACCGCTGTGCCACTGGGGGGGGGGGGGCTAAATGAGTAAAATGTTCTTTTGTAATTAATAATCATAATGAAAAGTAACATGTTTTAGTATATGACCGTACCTAACAAACTGTCATACTGTATCTATACTGTGAATATAACGTGTGGAATACTTGGATGATAGCCTGATACAGAAACATTATTTTCATCTATGATTAGTTTCTAACATGGATCTTTCTTCAGAACTTACGTAATGATAATTTGTGATATAGGCAGGAATTATCCACATGGATCTATAACTAAATTAAATCAATCGGTTAAGTTTGTATCTGTGTATAAGTAATCGTAGTGACTGATACGAAACTTCATTAAAAACTGATAACACAGATCCAATTCTTAGAAATCTTTCAGTATGCCCAGATGCTCCGCCTTGAAATTCGTCACTCGAGTTTTTATCTGATGAGGATGAATTCTTTCTTAAGTATCATCAGAATCGTTTAAAATTTCAAAAATGAATGCACACATTAAAATAGGCTTAGGCTTTCACGAGGCTGAACTCTACCTTAAGGTCATAGTAATAAACAAATAATAAAAATACATGTACAACACAAAATAGGCTTAAAATAAAAGTTCTCTTATAATTATCTGAAGTGTAAAGGTTGTTTTTGTTCTAATTTTATTATCGAAATAAGTTTAAGCAAATTAACTTTGGTAACGCTGAAGTCTATCTTATGATCATAATAATATAAAAATGTCAGGAATGAATGTTCATCAAAACTTAAGCAGTTATTCATTAATAATAAACCCATTGCTCTTGGAATATGTAAGTTAGAAGTTTTCATCTCGTACTTCCTTGTAAAATCCTTCATCCGTAAAAAGTAACATTTCGTACTTTTCATGAGTATTAAATAGCAATTTTAACAACGTTCCAAAAACTTCCTGAATTGTATGTTCCGGCTATAAAAGCAAGATGTTGTTGTCTAGGAGACACACACGTGTAGAACGTGAGCTTGGACAAACTTCTCAAACCTAGGTTTAGTATACGTGTCTAACAAGTACTTAACATCAAAAAACATTCAACAAATAACAATGGTCAGCTTTTACAACTTCTAGATCAATAACAGTGACAATAGCTATAAACAACAGCTTAACTTCTGAAGAACAATTCGTGACATGAAGTAACAATTGTAATGTGCACTTATTTTTTAGTTGGTAATTCTATCTTATAACTTACATCAACTTAAACTAAAGATAGAATACGCATCTTAAAATTACCTATCTTAAGAGAAAGCTATTTTAACACTAGCTCATCTTCTTGTATAGGCACGTCATATAGATTTATCCTATTTCAATATGGATAATATCTCTGAACATCCTTTATCTGGAACCTAAGATGACTGAAACATGTTTTTCATAGGTATGTGCATGACTAAGGTCTGCAATTTTAGTTTCAGTCACAGATTTGTCTGAAGACGAGAACTATGACTCCAGAAAAATAAAGTGAATAAGTTCTTTAAACGTGACGATAAATGTTCAGGACGCAAAGCAAAAGTAAATTTGTATATTATAAATTGAAACCTAGATTAATTAAATATTTGTAAAGATAACTTTACTTTCTAGCAGTCCCCCGAAAGGTTAGCGGTAAGTTTACAGATTTGCAACGCTTAAATCAGGGATTAGATTCCCCACTATTGACGGAACTCAGATAACCCATTCTTTAGCAGCATACATATTTTACATATTAAAATAAATCAAGATCCTGGTAAATATGCGTGAACGAAGTTCGAACCCTGGACTTTCAGTTCTGGGACTATCACTTTATCAGCTGAAATATGAGGCCATTGTAGTATTTTCATAAGTAATTTAAAATCATATACATTTCTGTGATATATGATATACCATAACAAAGGCTTTTGATATTAAGATTTAAATATTTATATATGTATATATCTGAAAAAAATCCAAAACAGTATGTAACATATAAACTTTTAACATATATAGCATAATTTAAATTAAACTGTATTTATTCATTACTTTTTAATGTGAAGTTCAATAACATTTATTGCAAGTTGTGTGGCAGTTGATTCAGCTTGTAAACATGTGAAGATGCCTGTAGCGAAATAATTACACCCAATAATTCCTTATAGGTGACAAATCTGTAAATGTTTAATGATTCATATATTTAATAATTAATTTCCTCTGTTTATATTGCTTTATACAAAATGCGAAATGGTAGAAAATTCTTCAAGAACTAACTAAAATCATTTTTATAATGCCTCTTTAAAAAAAGCTACATTTTGAAATAAAATATAACTTACAAGATAATAACTAAAAAGGATTTCATGAAAGTTAATTTCAAGTAAAATATGCATTAGTTTTAGTAGCAATATTTTTTTAAAGATAATGTTTTGCATTTGGACAATATGTATAAGACATCTATTCCTGTAGCAAAATAACTTTAAAATATAATGTTTGAAATAAGCTTAATGTTTGTTTAAGATATTGTTTTAAAATGTTTTGGATCCAAAAAACAACTGAACTTAAGAGGCTAGTTAAAAATACAGCAGTCATGTATCATGTACATTTAAGATGCTAATTCGTTGCTATTTATTTCTTTGATTTAGAAAATTAATTCAATACATAAAGTAATGACTTGTATTGCTTAGCTTCTAAATATTAATTTCATGATACAACATGGTAACTTTTGAACAATAATTAATTACATAAAGAAGGAACTGTAATGAAAAGCTTAGTTCCTGACGAATTCGTCAATGAAATACCAACTGTAATATAGAACTTAGTTTTTGAAGAATTCGTCAATGAAGTACTAACTGCGATGAAAAGCTCAGTTCCTGAAGAATTCGTCAATGAAGTACCAACTGTAATATAGAGCTTAGTTTCTGGAGAATTCGTCAATGAAGTACTAACTGCGATGAAAAGCTTAGTTCCTGAAGAATTCGTCAATGAAGTACCAACTGTAATATAAAGCTTAGTTTCTGGAGAATTCGTCAATGAAGTACCAACTGTAATATAAAGCTTAGTTTCTGGAGAATTCGTCAATGAAGTACCAACTGTAATATAGAACTTAGTTTCTGGAGAATTCGTCAATGAAGTACCAACTGTAATATAGAACTTAGTTTCTGGAGAATTCGTCAATGAAGTACCAATTGTAATGTAATGCTTCGTTTCTGAAGAATTTATCAATGGAGTACCAACTGTAATATAAAGCTTAGTTTCTGGAGAATTCGTCAATGAAGTATCAACTGTAATATAAAGCTTAGTTTCTGGAGAATTCGTCAGTGAAGTACCAACTGTAATGAGAAGCTTAGTTTCTGGGGAATTCATAACACTAAGTAGAAATTTTAACGTGTAGCTGAGGTATTTGAGATTTATTTATGACATAAAGTAGTAGTATAAGATCGGGCTTAGATTTTGAAAAATTAACTATGACTCAATTTAATTTGTAGCATTCATTGTAAAAATATCATACAAAGTTTATTTGATTGTTTGTAGTTAAGCGCAAAGCTACGCAATAGATATAAAAACCCGGCTTTTAGAGGCATGAGTCTTCATCCTTACCACTGTGGTACTGTGGTCCGTATTACTTCTGTTTACGTGACAATAGTACACAATCAGTAGTGGAATAAATTCAGCAACATTAGATTTAACGTGGAATTTGATAATAATTTGCTTATGTGCTTTCAAGTACGTTTAGTGGATTTGATGGTCACTCTAACTGGACTGGTCTCAATTGTAGCCATCAACAGGTCACAGTACGACCTCAACATAAGCTTGGCGTAAATACACATATACACAGGTTTTTACAAGACTATAGTTACACGAGCAAGGCTTAAATATACATGGGTCTTTCCATGATTTATCTTTTTCACTGAAAAGTTTGGAATATTCTTTATAGTCCGTCATATAATACGTGTATCATCTCAGTTACATGTTTATATGTTATATGTCGTCCAATGACCAATCACAATACAACTATATAAAAAGTAAAACATAAACGGTTCTAGAGAAAAGTTAGGTTTTTTATATTGTTTATATGTGTCATCCAATGACCAATCTCAGTACAGCTATGTAAAAAGTAGAACATAAACGGTTCTAGAGACAAGTTAGGTTTTTTATATTGTTTATATGTTATGTGTCATCCAATGACCAATCACAGTACAGCTATGTAAAAAGTAGAACATAAAGGGTTCTAGAAACAAGTTACGTGTTTTTATGATTATGATTATAGAGACTGATCATACGAAAAAAAAGAAACTGTTTCGAACCCTGCATACAAAGTGACGTTTTCTTGTCTTAAGAAGAAGAAAAAGTAGCAAAGAAACAAAACTTACACGAGACATTTTCCCTTGTCTTTAAAACCGTTAATTTCCTATTTGTTATATAAATGCGCTGTGATTGGTCACTGGATCACATATAACATATACGAGTGAATCTCCACCTTTACTTGCGCCACAAGGCACGAGATATAGTCTACAGTCAATGCCCATACCCCAGTCAGAGAAAAGCTTGTTATCACGTTGGTTGCGGTAAGCTATAAACTTGGTTTTATTTAGAGATACGGTTTAAAACTTTGCATGGTATTTTTTATGTATCACCTCCACATTTAATACATTCTCCATATACTACACACATTAAATAGTTCATGTGCTACTGCTTTTGCCAAGAATATTAGATAAAGAAAACGTCTTTCTAGTTTATGTCAGACGTTATAAAAGATTTTAATACGTTTGGTTCTAATACAGTTACGTTTTTTGATTAACAATGTCACAAATGGAGACCAACAAACAAATTGAAAATGTAAGAAATTGTATTGAAAAGGTGTTTTCAGTGGCAAGATTGTAAACTAAAAATGTCATTTGAGGGAAGTGTAAAATATGACAGCGTTTCAGCTTTTCATGCACAAGTCTTACTTTTGAGACTAAAACAATAACTGAACGGCATTCTGTGTTCAATCGAGAGCAACTAGTTGTCCCTGGACAACGATCTGCGAACAAATGTTCCATCCTGAATTTTCATCAGTAAGTGAGAAGACATGAAAAATTTATAAAATGTTCAAGGCATCGAGCTCGTTGGGAGGTAATTGTTGCGTATCCATAAGTGTAATAGATATACATAAAATTTTCAATGAATTTCCTAGAAAAATTATTTAACATTTTTCTTATTTGACAATGTCAGATTCAAAATATATTTGTTATATTTGGAAGCAAAACTGGTGCTGTATGATTAATTTTAACCAACAAAGAGCGAATAATATACATAATTGAATAACACTTTTTTTTCCATGTACGTATTCTGTCATTACGGTCAGCATTTTCCTATTAAGGTTTTTTTTGTTGTTGTTGCTGTTAAGTGTAAAGCTACACAATGGCCTATCTGTGTTCTGCCCAAACCGATTGTTTAAACGCTATTTTTAACGTCATAAGCCCCTCGTTAAGATTTGCCGATGATCTACCGGGGACAATATTATAGATTAAAGAACACTGAATCCCTGTACAATCATCTAAGTGTAACAAGAACAGTGGTGAAAATATGGTAATAACTAGTTAGAGCTGTTTGATAGATTAAGGCAACAGCAAAATGCTTTTATCCATTATCTTCTTCCCATATCTTATTTCCATTCTGTTTCGGTAACATAAGTTTGTTTGTAAAACTCGGTCTAAGTGGGGAAACAAATCAAGTTCAACACAGTGAATGTCTGTTGCGTGTGAAACAATAATATGCGCAGATACTGTCCCCTGTAAAACCGCACTTTTATCAATACTAAAACGTTAGGCTGTGAAGTCCCACATATACTGACTTTTTTATGTTTTACGAAATATATCAGTATTATTCTTTGCTTCAACAAGTCAATCATTTAAAATATTTATAGATCACAATAAAGCTAGTTCGGTTATAGTTTGGACTTGTAACCTAAGCGCAGATCAAACTTTATACGTGACAATAAAGTTTGTTTGGAATCAGTTTTACTTTTTTATGGAAATAAATTCCTTGAAAGTTTAAATATAAAACATCAGATACAGATTTCCGTGAAGTCAGATTTAAAACTTAAAAATGCAACTAGAATTCTCAGTAATGTTTACTTTATAAATGCAGATAGTTATTTTTATGGAAGTAAAGCAACTCTGACTAATCAAAATGAAACTATATCTGAGTTCAAAGGTGACTACTTTAGATAACACTGGGCTCAGATCTTACCGCTATAAATGAAACTGCATTGACTTGCTCTATACATCTAAACTACTATAAGCGAACCAAGATTTTCGAGTAAAAATAACTTGATTTAAGCAACAAATTTGTTGTTCATAAATACAAGTACTTTTACCTGAGCTGTAGATTTAAATTTTAACTGAAGTTTATTTTCTTCAGCGATGAGCAAGTGTAATTCTTATAAGTTACACTAAAATTACTTGAGAATCAGATGTAAACTTTAATAACGTTATCAAGTTTATTTGAAGCTAAACTTATAGCATAATGAAACAATATTATTTATTTGAAGGAAGACTTGAACAGCGAAACAAAGAAGATAGATAACGTATATTAGAGCTAAAGTTTAATATTTTGGAAAAGTGATATTCAGTCATATAACCAAGCATGATTATTATGAAAATAATGGATGCCTTTTTTAATTAATCTAAGTACAGTCTTTTCAGTTATAAATATACAGTTGAAGAATAATTTCATATTGTACTGTGGTGCCTTAATGAATATTGTGTAGGTTGTTTTAGAAACGTTTTCATGAGACATACAGCATATTTAATTTGGTTAATATCAATAAACCGATAAAAAAATGTATCATACTTTTGACACTGTAACACATTATTCTCTACTTTTATGTTCAACTTTTCCTTATTACAAATGTGATTTCTCTACAAAAGATCGCTAAGCTGTCTTTCCGCCTTCTCTATTCTCCTGAAAAAAAACTTAAGACGGAAGAATGTGCACCCCTATCTATTTTGCACAGAACTATGAACGGCAGTTATCTTCAGGCACGAGCGAGTGTTCCAACCGGCCGATTACTTTTTAAAAGAATGTAGTAAAAGGATCACGTCTTATTTTAATGGCGAGACGTCTCTTATTGTCTCTGTACATTTATTTTCAGGAGACGTTCCATTACCTGGGTGTACGTCTTGTTGTAATTGTTCGCTCCCTGAACTTTGAATCCGCTTCCCTGAACAAAAGGTTATCTTACAGATAACGTGCAGGGAATTATTTCTAAACTTTTTTTATAAAGCAATTTCAGAAGTTTGAAACAAGACAACAATCAATATTACATAAACAAAGAGGCGATAAACCCTGAAAACGTGATAGAAATGTTTCGAAAAAAATAAAACAGAATACCTTGTTATAAAGGAGGGATTACGTATGTAACATTTCGATTTAAAAAATTATACTATTTCATTAACACTCACATATGACTTTTTCCTTTCTTCGGAGCTAGAGTGAAAAATACTTTCGGGTGAAGGTTATTTTTAAATTCCTTTTATTTTCAGTTTGGATAAAAGCTAGCTGACTCCATGATTTATGAAAACTAACGACTCCTCTTACTTAGTGTCCTAAATAGTAGCTTGTATACATCCCCCTGTTATGTTCACTGTCAATGTAAAATGATGTGTATTTAGGTTTCACAGACAAGAGTCATGTTCAACTTTTCCCGCTACTCACGTGACACTCAGGGAAACGTGTTTTCATCATACACTTGCTATACTTAGGTTTGCTAACATTTCTCTATGAGTCTAACAGTGAATTTCTTCTACTACGCCATATAATGTGCCGACATCTCCTTATTACACATCTACAGTGACTTCACCTTCCACTACACACACACACAATCACTTGATTCAGATAGAGATGTTTATTTTCATAATACATATGAGATGGTTAACCTTAACGTATGTTTCAACCATAGTTGTGTGACTGTCATATTTTATACCACATATAACTGAAGTCTGCTTACACTGCCCATACACATGAGTTTGAGAATACTGTGCAGAACATCTGTTTCCATCACATATATAAGATATATATGATATCTTACATTACACATATGATACCGAACTATTTTGATAACAAACACACGTGACACCTATGTAAACATTCCTTTCTTCGACACACTTATCAGACCAGCCTTAGCGTTTGTTTCCACTTTACATTTGAGGAAATAACCTTGACGTTTGTTTTTCGCTTCGCTCACATGAAACAAAATTAGCCATTTGCTTTCATCATACACACACACACAACACATACCGTGAACTCTGTTTCCATTACACTCATGTGGACCAAAGTTGGCGTCTGTTTATACCTGAAACATACGTAACATACAACAAAATGCCTGTTTTCACCACATGCATATGAAACTGACCATAACGTTTAACCACACAAATATCCACGATGACTATTTTAAACTATTATTTAATAACAATACAGAGATTGAGTACGTTATATTAAAACAATTTTAGATCCTCACCGTGTTGTTACAATATATGTCCCCACGTCCAGTCAAACATCTTACAGCGTAGTTTTCATTCCAGAAAGCTCCATTGCAAGTCTTTCATATTCAAAGAACACAATTCTTCACTATACTTTTTTCATTATCTAGTGTATGGAGCCGACGGTTCAACTTTTGTGTTCATGGATTATCACCTGTTACCAGACACCATAATTTGCTTACCACAGCTGGAGTACGATTTGTTGCAGGTCATTTTTTGGAGAGTTCTGATGTCCCATGTTGATCCATATTCCTTTGTTTTTTAATCTCATTAAGTATAATAGATATGTATGGCAATAACCGTTATACCAGCGTAAAAACTTCATACTCTGAGATCGGAATTTAGAATTTCCAAGATGGAGATATCTCTTATTCTTAATGATATTGAAAATCAATTTGGGACACCAGGGCTCTCCAGAAAGAAACCTGCAACAAATCTTACCCCAGTTGTGGTAAACAAATTACGGCGTCTGATAACAGGGGATACTCCATGAAAGTATGTGACGGTTGAACGAATACGTCGTAGAAGCATCATGTGCACACATGACTTGTGTTACATTTCTAGATGGAAATCCTTCTTCATTGTGTTGCGTACTTTTGTTTGAATACAAGGAAGGCTTTTGCCACTGACTTTTGTGTTGATGGATTATCACCTGTTACCAGACACCGTAACTGGTTTACCACATCTGTGGTACAATTTGTTTCAGGTCTCTTTTTGGAGAGTCCTGGTGTACCAAGTTGATATATATTCCTTTGTTTATCAATATCATTAAGTATAAGAGATATCCCCACCTTGGAAGTCCCTGATCTCAGAGTATGGAGTTTTATGCCGATATATTACTGCCCTACATACCATTCCCATACGTGATCAAATTTTAGAGGCATCACATTAACCCACGAAAGTCAAATAATGTGAATATGTAGTTCTGATACCTTCTGTTCCACTGCGATATTATCTCGACTGGAGTTATCGCGTGACTTGCTACTTTGCAAATTCAAAATCTTTTTAATGTAATATACTCAACTTTTTGCCTAAAAAGTGGTATAAATTTCCATTTCAGTAATGTACCTCTACAGCAGATTATTGACCAAAATATGTTTACTGAACATTTAATTTTATTTAATTCATGAATTAGAAGACACGTTTTTTTTTTTTCACAAACAGATATCCATGTTGTAAAATACAACGCTGGAGTCTTTAACAAGCTCAGAGTACACATGAGTTTGATATTTTGTTACAATTCTTGAAACTATTTCAATTGTTGATATATTACAGGAATAGTTTCTTTGTTTGTAATTAAGCACAAAGCTACACAATGGGCTATCTGTGCTCTGCCCATCACGGGTATCGAAACCCGGATTCTAGCGTTGTAAGTCCGCAGACATAACGCTGTGCCACTGGGAGGCTACATGAATAGTCAATACATTCTAACAAGAAATATCTTCAACTTATAATAAATATCGCTGTTATCTCATCAAGCTCAGAAAAAAGATATGTTTAATATTTTGCTCTAATTACCGAAACGATCTCAATTGTTGATATATCGTACAAATATTCAATATATCATCGAAAGAAATATGTTCCTACTGATGATATTATCATACTTCAAAGCATATAAAATAATTTTAAGGGACTTTGGACGTTTAAATTTAAAACGTTAACTTTAGTGCTAAGAGTCTTTGTCATATGCCCCCCCCCCCAGTGGCACAGCGGTATGTCTGCGGCATTACAACGCTAGAATCCGGGTTTCGATACCCGTGATGGGCAGAACACAGATAGCCCATTGTGTAGCTTTGTGCTTAATTACAAACAAACAAACTTTGTCATATGCATATTTTGTCATAAAGAATATGTTAATATTTCGCCAAATTTAGTCTGCAATATTTCGAGTACTTTTATGATTATAATACGCTATTAGTAAACACAGTAGATTGATAAATATTTCATAATTAATATTATTATGCGATACATCGTGGGTTATATTTAAAAATCCTTATTTGTCAACACTGAAACTCTAGTTCAAATTATGCTCCTTAAAGATATCCTAGATTAATTTAAACTAAGAGTCTAAGAATTAAACCAAGGGTGAAATATAGATTTATCACCCTATTTTGTGTAAGATAGTACTTAACTACATGTTTCAAATTTGTTTGTCACCGGTTTCAGATCTCATCTTAGGTATACGTGTGTAATGTAATTTTAATTGGTACTTCATCTGGTAGGCGATCGGTTATTTAATCTTATGTGAGTATTAAGCATAATCAGAATTGTGTTTTGCATATATCGTGAATAGAATTGCCAATGAAGAATCTCGTTAGATAAGAACATGAAAATCATTTTGTTTATTATTATTATTATTATTATATGGATTGAGGTTTATATCAATAACAAATATAATTCAGTTGTTGGAATATCTTACCGAAGGAAATAATTTAAGTAAATAGATAAATCTTTACAATTTGTTTTTGAACTAATGTATTTCAGAACTTTTAACAAAAAAGTGGTTAAAATGTATGCATCGTTTGGTAACATTTAAATAAACACAATGTATTACGTTTCCTCTGTACGCATGCTGTTCTAACCTTACTGTTGAAGAACAGCGAAACATTGCTTCAGTATAGTGTTATATGTTACACATTTTAGTGGAATGGATTGCTTCTGCTTTCTGAATAATAGCCCCCCCCCCAGTATGTCTGCGGCATGACAACGCTAGAATCCGGGTTTCGATACCCGTGGTGGGCAGAGCACAGATAGCCCATTGTGTAGCTTTGTGCTTAATTACAAACAATTCTGTATAATAATAATATATATATATATATATCTTATTGTTCCGACCTTACTGTTAAGTATTGTGTTATTAGACACCTATATGTCCCCTTCCGGAGCACTGCCTGCCAAGTAAGAGTTAGGAATTTATTTTATATCACTGTAAGGAAAGGATATTCCTCTTCCAACTTCCCAAAGCTTAGTTTCAGATAAGTAATGACATATTTTATATTTATTGTGTATCTAAAAATCAACCTTGCACTGGCAGAGTTGTATATCTATAAACGTGGCCGTAAAAGAGTTAAAAGAAAAAAATTACCCAAGGAAAATTTAAAATTCATACAAATATAAGCATCTACCTATTGATAGTTGTAACGATATCACTTCTTTTGTTTAAGAGCACTTGTGTTTCAACCAGATTTATTCCCTTCCCCTAGATGGTATTTCATAATGTGCTCTCTAACTGTTGAACCATTCGATTCCTATCATGCGCAATGTCAGTCAAGAGAAGAAGAAAAAGATTAGTTTAATACCTTCTCGCGATTTATGACAGTATATATATATATATGATGGAAATATGTCGATATGTGTGTGCGGCTAAGCCTTCGCAAGAATGGCAAAGAAAACTCATTCTAAACCACGTTTATTTCACCATGACAGAAATAACAAGTTTAGATGCCAGAAAAAGCAGTTTGGGTAGTAGACACAAAATGGCTTTCTTCATAATTCAAATTGATGAACTGTTTTTCGATATATCTCTAAATGTCTCCACCAAGCCGATCTACACAATCTATAAGCTATTCGAAGCATGCGTTTCACATGATGCCATTTATTACTTCAGTACAGAAGCTTGCTTCAAGACGCGATATATTCTTTTTCATTTGAATATCTGTGTTTGGACCGAGATCCTTCCAGTATTTTCTGTGCTTCTTTTTTTACTTCTTTCACTTATCCAAGTTAATGCTATAAAAATCCTAACTGCGCATTTCTTTGCTATAGGTATTGAATTAATAAAACATAAAATGTGCGAACACAAAAGTCTAAGAGTACAGAATTGACGTTGCTGGATCCTTTCGAAGCCAGAAACGAATGAGATTTTTCACAAAATAGAAAACTGTTGTTAACCTTACCATAAAAGATGTGAGATCCACACGAAGATTTGCAGAGGCGCATATACTAATATTAAAGGAAACGTAAAAAACGCGTTCTTTCCAATCGAACCTTGTTCGGATCAGTTTTCATGGAATTCGGCCTTATACGGTCAACAAGTATCGGATGTGGACCTCTTGATGGAGACAGCTTCCTTCTATTCTTCCGCTAGTTTAAACACAAGTAACAAGGTGATCATGAAGGCTGCTGTTGTCATGGCAACCTAAAACCCGTAGTAAACCACAGGCTTCTTTCTTGATGAGTCCACAACTTTCCTCGAGGTCTCTTCAGGCTCATTTAATTCCAATCTAGAAACATGGCAGACGTGGCACGGGAAAACTTTTCTGTTACCAGGTTGTGAAGTTTAGCTCATTAGTAAGAGTTATGTAGACTTAGTGAAACTATGCCTGCAAGGCGTGTACTGGAATGTGCAGTTTTATTTTTAAAGTGCTGTCAGATGTTACTTCAAATGATATTAGAGCATTTTACAAAAGAGTTGTTTAACTTTTTAGTATGTAGTATTTTAACAAGAATTCGTGAGAAATATTATGCCTTCTTGTAGGTAATATTGCATAGTTTGATGTCATTATGTATGTTCAAATGTATAGATGTTTGAGATTCATCACTCATCCTTGAGCTTGCTCGTGACGGAAAACAAAGTTCAACAATGTTTCTGTGTATCTTGTCACATTAATATTAAAAGTTTATTCATCCTGCTGTTTGTCAAAGCGAGGGTAAAGCTAGTAGCACTATCTGCCGTACCTAATCTCAAGTCAAAATAACACTTGAGCTTAATGTGAAACTAGCTTACTGGCATATAAAAATTTTTATCCTACTATTTGACAGAGCAAAGGTAAAGCTATTAGCAGTAGCTCCTATTCTTAGTGTCAAAACACCACTTGAGCTTAACGTTAAACTAGTATAAAATGGCGAGACAATGTGGTGATATAATGCTAATAGCTTTCACATCACCAGCACATCTACTATTGCAAAAGTTGGTTTAAGATAGTGACTAACAGACGCTGATGCATAACTGCCGTTAACTGGATGCATGACAGTAAGGTCTATATATTTGGATAAGGCTGTGTTATCTCTGAATTACGTGGATCTAGCTGATTGATGTAATTTTAATCCAAGGTATTTATAACGGAAATGCATAGGTGAAGGTTCTAAGTTTTTATAAGCACTGCTGCTTTATCAGAAAACTAAGCATTTCTTTGATTTTTTTTCAGATTTCACGAAAGCTCTGTTAGTAGTGAGCATAATCAAATATATTTGTAACTGCTTTACGATCTATCTTTATTAAAGATGATAAAGTGTTTTAAATCGACCTTGTAGTGTGGTTTTAAAATAAATAAAGTTCGAATAAAGACGATTCTATATTTAGTTATCTATTCTTTCACCAGCTGCCGAAAATTAATGTTTTTAAAGAATAACTTCTTTTGTACGCCACAATACATGAAGAGAAGCTCAATATAATATTTCATTTTCTGTTACCGTATCAGTATTAGGAATATTTTAAAATAGGCAACTCGCAAGGAGCACCTTTATAAGTAACACAGGACACACTGGACGTTAACTGTTAACGGATATCGAAACTCTGTAGTCTTATTAGTATTCACTTCAGAACTAGTGGATGGTAGCGTGTAGAGATTGCTCTCTGCCTCTGTCAGCATGGCCTCTTTGGTCTATGTGTGTTAATAACACAATGTTTTTGTACTTTTCCACATAGCTATTAGAGGAGCGTGACTTAATGGGTTGATTACGCAACAATTACTTCTGACACGACAATGCTTTTATCTCCCATCTCGACTTCTACTTCGTGTCAACTCGGGAAGTCTAAGACGTAGAGTGGAATGTAAGATTTAATAGGATGTGCTCATTGTTTTGGTGTCCCACATGCCTCAACTTTAAATGACAGTTTGCTGTTTGCGTTCATTTCAGTACATTAGCAGGAAATGTAGCGTTACGATGGAAGAACTGTTGAACTTTGAACAGCTAATATCTTATGCAATGGCATAGAGATGTTTAATCGTACTTTCTTTTGTTCACAAAAGATAACTGAAAACTAAGTAAAGGTTATTTTATAAAAATTACTTTTACATTCATTGTTTAATTTGTGATATATAACGAAATCCCAATGTTTGAATTCCATTGATTCCATTTTTATTCCCTCAAAAAATCGAATGTTATATAAATGATTTACTTAATACTTGAATAAACATTAATTTCCGTTTAAGAGGTAATATGTCTGTTTATTTTGTTAAATTTCGCACAAAGCTGCGCTAGGCCTATATGCGCTAGTAGTCCCTACTTTTGAAGTGATAGATTAGAGGTAAGCTGGCAAGTCAACATCTCCCACCGCCAGTTCTTGACAGACCGGAAAGTGAGATTTGACCGTCATTCTTTTAACGCACTCACGTCCACAAAGTGCGAAGCGCGATATTTGTCGGAACCTCAGATCCGGCTTGTTAACCACTGGATCGCGCGTGGCCAATTTAACAATTGAAAATTATGTTTACACATCTCTGGTTCAATGTGAGTGATAGACGAAACGATATACTAGGGTATATAAAAATTCCCATGGCTTCCCGGCAGATGTCGCTCTTAATTTTATATAAGTTTTAATACTATGAACTGAAAGAACCTTTCTTTCGTACGTATAAGTAATAACCCGCGGCAATTGAAAGACTGCTCTTTGGTAAAACTTTATTGACCTTATAAGATGAACTTCTACTGAAAGGATGTTCCTGTCAAAAATAATTTATATCTTTTGCACTATTTTTTTTCAACCTAAATGTTTCTTTTGGCACTTCTATTGATCGAAACAACTTTCCGAAGATCTAACTTTTGATGTCATAAAAGCAGTTTAGTTTTCAGTTTTTTATATGTTTTGTTCCATTTGCTTAATGAAGTAAGATCGGGGTGAGATTTATGTTACTTAAGTCAGAAATTAATGACAAATTTTGTAAATAATAAGTTAAATAAATGTTTTTATAGCAAAACAGAATATAGACATTACAGGACATAATACAATTTCATCATACAAAACTGTTTCAATTTGTGTTTGTGATGGTTTTAGTTTTATTGTGTTTTGTCCAAATTGTGTTATTTACGAAGATATGTGAAGCTGTACATCAATACATACAATAAATATACTTTTATTCATTTTTTTATCTATCTATAATAAGCAGTAATATAAGTTCCCAATTGTTGTGCAAGATGCAACCTAACGAAAATCAAACACGTGAAAAAAATAACTTTATTTTGTGAACCACTAATAACATGAATCACACTGACACAAACAGATTTGGCGAGACGAAATACAAGAAAGCAGAAACGGAAAATTCCAAAATATGACCAATGTTTGATAATCTCCATAGGTACTTTTCACACATTCTGTTGCTACTTTTCACTCTGTCTCCATTATGTTCAATAATACTCAGAATCGTATTATCGATTTACGCGACGTATCTAAAAACTATAAAAGGCACCTTTCCTAAATTAAAACTGTGTTTAAAAACATTGGTTCCAACAGCATGAGTGGAGATGACAGATGTAGAATTATTAACATATCTTACTATACTTTCATAAAGAAACATCACTTTCAGTACATGAAATATATGATTTAGCATTTTTCGCTTTCGACTAACGCCATACTGATAACTAACACGGACATGATAGTTTAAGATTTGTTGCAAATTTGATGGAAAAATATCTATTCCACATCGTTGCATCAATCGGTATTTTTATACACACTGACCCGAATAAATTTATAAATTAATGCAACAATATGGAAGAAATATTTTCTCATCAAATGTGCAATAAATCCAACATTATCACTTATTATCAGAGTAGCTCCATTTTGAAAATGTAGAAAAGATTTATTTCCAGAATATACTCGAAAATGAATATTTAAGACATGTATTAAGATTGTCTATTGCACATGCTTTAAATAGTCAGACGCCTGTTTTATGCCAGCTCATTATATTATAATAAAATGATCTTCTAATCTGTAGATGGCGCTGTAATTTTAACATGTTTTCAGGTATGGATATATTTCTATGCAATTGATATTAAACGAATGGACTGAATTAAAATATATATCAAATTATAACAGTTTTGGATTTTGATCTAAGTATTCTGCATAAAAAGTAAAGACACATGATAAACTTTCAAAACTTCTTTACTTAAGAGCAATTTCAGACAAACGCTACTCTCACAGCTCGTCCTAAGCATAATTTTCGGCTTTCAGAAAAGTCTCATTGTACCTTTTGTTTCGCTAACGCTCCAATTTATTTTAGCGGTCACAGGGAAAACAACACGAGTAGTGTACATTAAAATAACGGATTCCATATAAAACGTTAAAGATCAATAAATTGAGTTGGTAAGAAAAATGGTGCATATTAATTATTTCAGACAAGGCCTAAGGCGTTATTGCTAATGAGTATCCAGCGAAGATGAATAGTGTCCATGAATTGGTTAATCATATATGTTTTATAGCGAGTAGGGATTCTTCTCTAATTTGAAATAGCAATTAGTTTCGATGAAAAAAGCCTAGGTCATCAGCAAAGTTCTGCCTGTCTCAATTTCTGTGGCTGAACATTGTTATTATGCTTTAAATTGCATCACAATACACAATAAAGTAAAGCCTTGGGAGTTTGACGGTTAGGAATGAGTCTAATGGGAAGATTCAGCATTGTCTAATCATTGAACGGGTTTCAAGTCTTTTATCTTTTCCTCACAGAGGTTTTTGTTATTATTATTATGTGTAGAACAATTTGTTTGTTGAATTTCGCGCAAAGCTAAACAAGGGTTATCTGTGCTAACCGTCCCTAATTTTCAAGTGATAGACTTGATTTATAACAACTAGTCGACACCGCCCACTGTTAACTCTTTTAAGCTACTCTTGTCAGACCAAATAGTGAGATTTGACTGTCACTCCTGCAATGCATCCACAGTCCAAATGGGCAATTTTTATTTATCTTTGTTTGTTGTTGTTTTTGCGGTAGTGGGACACGAACCATGGAACCTAACATCCATAGTCCGGTACGCGCTTAACTCGTGTGCAGAACAATATTGAGAGACAATACTATAGGTAAACAGAAAGTGATGAAGAGATAAATATAGAAAGAACAATGATATCTGTGTGTATAATGACCGACATAGAAATAACTGAAAAAAAAGAGAGAGGCATACGAAAATAATTATAAGTGGTATGGAATGAGGTGCTGTAGACTTACATTGTAACAATATTATTGAGGTCATTTAAGGTCATCATTTGAAAATGTTGTTAATATACATCACACTTTTAACATCAGCTCACCGGTGCTGGACTTCTTCTTTGGTTCAGGTGCTACGTTCTTTATGGCTAATGTTTCTCTTAATCTGAGCCACTGCTCATTTTCAGTGTTTCCAATAATTTGGAACTGTTCAGTTTCTACATTTACATTCACGCATTTTTCTTTATGTCGGAAAATGTTTGAGCTGATGTTAAAAGTGTGATAAGAGAGAAAAAATTCACATGTTTGAAATTACCTTGTGTTAGTTATTTAAATATACATCGTATATATATTCAAAATGTCAATTTCAAAGATGTGTACAGTAACAAATAAAACATTTTAAACCGGTAATTACGAAAATCGCTCTTCAAGAACAACGTTATAGACATAAATTCACCCTTTCCATGCATATTGAGTTGTGCCACAGAAGATCAAAATTCGATCATAGCAAAGGTTATTACACAAATCTAAGTTTGAGGTGCAAGGTCAAAATTTTATATAACCAGATCATTGTATATTTGACGGGTACGAGAGATTAAATTATTGTAATAAAACCCCATTCATTGTGCTGCAACTGTTCCCAAATTATCTAAATAATGGTACAATTTAATATGGTACTTCTATATGGAGAATGTCATCAGAATGTCCGATCTGCTGCCAGAGTGCATGACGAACGGTTCCCTTGGTGGACGTCATCCTTTCTTCAGATAACAGGAAATACGTGTGTTAGTAGATACTTACTACAGGTTCATTTACGCAAAGATCCCGTGCGGGCAAATTAAAAAGAGCAACCAGTGTTGACAGTGAAGCCGCCTTATTGAAATGTGTCATATTTGGGCAACATTTTGAACACAGTTATTGATTCTTTGCCATAATTTCATAATACTGATCGTTTTTTATTACCTTAAAATGTGTAATGTGTTATTGCCGATCCTTTGTAATTTACATTTTTTGTGTATTATGCATACTAATTAAAACTTGGAAGAGCATTATCTTGAATGACATAAATGATATTATCACAACACCTTAATTCGTACCGTTAACAATTTATATTTTTCTGTGCCTCTTCATTTGTGAATACGGCAATCTGAGAGTCGCGGGTTCGAATCCCACTAAACATGTTCGCCCTTTTCAGCCATGGGGTGTTATAAAGTGACGGACAATCCCACTATTCGTTGGTAAAAAGTAGCCCAAGGGTTGGCGGTGGGTGGTGATGACTAGCTGCCATCCCTCTAGTCTTACGCTGCTAAATTAAAGACGGCTATGGCAGATAGTCCTCGTGTTGCTTTGCGTTAAATTCAAACCAAACCAATTTCTGAATAATTTGTTGTCCGTGGATTATGAATAACTCAGTACATATATTTAGCCAGGTAGGTAGACACGTATGTAAAAGTAAACGGAGAAGGGAAGGTGAAATATTTTCAGTACAAGTTTCTCTGACAAAGTATAAAGAGATATCTAGAAATATGTAACTTACAAAACACTGTCAAAAAGTTAAAGGCATAGATCGGGCTTTTGTTGTATAAGTTAGCTTGCATTTGAATGTATATGGCTACATCTCAGAATAATCACTTTCATAAATGTTATTAGGGATAGAACGAAACTTTCAAAATCTGAATATTTAATCAGACAATTTAGTTAATACAAGTTATATTTGAAAAATCACACGTCCTATGTAAGTGACCAAATCAGATATGCTAAGTTACTCTTACTTTGATACTTAGGTTTTTATGTTGTTTTTTTTTGTTTTGTTTTTTGCAAAACGTAAAAGAAAAAACTATAAAGAGATAAACATGAAAAAGGAAAACGTAAGTAATTTCTTTCCGCAGGCTCTCTTTATAGATATATATTACAATCAGAACTCTGCTTACTGTCATTACTAAAGTGTTAAGGTACCGAAAGAGAATTCAGTTGAAAATCAATATAAAAACAACAACAACATTAGATGTAAGTCTCGTGGTTGGTCTATGAGTTATTGTTAATTGTAATCTTGTTCACAGCAAACCTGTAAAGTCTCGTAGTTGGTCTATGAGTTATTGTTAATTGTAATCTTGTTCACAGCAAACCTGTAAAGTCTCGTGGTTGGTCTATGAGTTATCGTTACTCGTTTATCGAGCGTCAGCTGCCCTACTTTTTCTAAGCACATTAACGCATGGATAATCTCAAAAGAAATCTTAATTGTCTATTATCACAGTTTCATGAAATGAATCGCTTCCCAGTGGCTCGGGGTAAGCTTTAAGACTTATAAAGCTAAAAATCGGGTTATGATACTAGCTGTGGGCACAGCGTAGCGTAGATAGGAAATTGTGTAGCTTTGTGCTTAATAACACTCATATAATGAGATGTATCGGTCTCATCAGGGAAAACATTTATTAACTGTCATGTCCCACTATTCGATTAGTAAAGAGTATCCCAAGAGCTGACAGGAGGTGTTGTTGAGTAGCTGCCTTCCCTGATGTCTATCACATGTGAATTAGGGACGGCTAGCGCAGAAAGCCCTCGAGTAACTTTGCGCGAAACTTAACAAAACAAAGAAACAAACAATCTATACGTAGATACTCCTTGTGTAGTTTTGCGCAAAACTATGAAACAAACAAATATTATTAGTTTTTTAATGAAGTATATAGATGTGTTTGAAGTATTATGTGTTATCGTTATAGTTATATAGAGTAATAAAACATTTTTTTTAAAAACTACCCTCCTGAACACTTAGTTTTACTTACATTTGTCTTTTAGGCTTTCGTTATTTTCCTAAAAACATCCGTGTACGTATGTTTCTTCAGTTTTATATTACATAGTAAAACCAAAAAACAACAAATTTCATAACGTTGTTTAATATTCAGTATAATATTTTAAATCCTTTTAAATAGACAGGATTAAATTAAAACTTTCGTCTTAAAGGGAGCTAGCATAACATTTGTTTGTATTTTAAACATTAAGTTTCAAACTGTAACTATATCTCTAGCTATGATGTTTGCTCTGTTCTATGTTGTTTTAGAGAACAAAATAAATTTCTCATTTTAACTAACATGGTTTGTAATTAGGTTTGATAATTTCGGAATGAGAAACCCTGTTTCGCCCTAATCTACTGGTTTGCTTCTATGTAAAGCTTGAAACGAATACCCTAGGTTTACCTCTCAGTATTCTAAGAGCAGTTCTTCCTCCCCCCCCCCCATCCTCCCCTGAGGGCTGTCGCTGTCTTTTATCTGTCTGCAGTTGCATTAATGTATCCTAGCAACTCTACAATTCTGCTTTTATGTGCGCTGTCCGTCATTAGAGCAAGGCACTGAATAATAACTCCCAGACAAAGCCAACCTAATGTTTTGATTCTGTTTAAATAGAGAAGCCGGGTTATGATCGAATTTCCTTAATGAAACCACTATTATCAGGTACAGTTTCACCTAAGGCTGTGTTTGCTGCGTGACCTCAAAGTTTTTAAAAGAAAAAACCTAAGATGTTATTTTGTAAGGAAAATGGAAATATCCATAATTTATCTTCTTTGGCTACTTTTATTAAGTTCTGGAATTTCCAATAATGAAACATTTTTCAAAGTTTACTTTGGATTAATACTTTATTCGTTTGTAAGTTCTACAATTTGTTATTGGTTTGTCTAGGCTATTTTTTTATAGTTCAAGATTCGTATTGGTTATAATATTACTATACTACCTTACTCTATATTCTTGTTTCTTATCTCATGACATTTCACGCTTCTGTAATCTTCTTCAAGAATTTTCGAGTTTGCTCATTTCAAGCTTAATTTTTCCTTTCACTTTCCTACAGTTTTTCGCAACTGACCAGCTTTTTCTTTATTTTTTAACTTCATCGCCTATCCTTTTATCTTCCAATCTCCAACAACGATTATGTTAAATTAAAATTTCTATTTTGACAATTTTCTTGTCAGATCTCTCTTCTTTCTTTCTTTGTCTTATTTTCCCATCTTCTTTGTCTACACCACGCTTTTCCTATTTCTCTCTCTCTCTCATCTGTTTCTAACTTCACTCCCTTCCTTTTTCACCGTGAGCTTCATTCAATTTCAACTTTTGTCGCCTTTTTCATTTCATTTGATTCTCTCTTTCTCTCTCTTTCTCTCTCTTTCTCTATTCAGTTATCATCTCTAAACTAAACCAAAGCAACCTTTGAACACATTGAATATACGTAAGTTGCCTGTCACGTTCTAAAGATGTTGGTTATGGAAGAAAAGACGTAAAATCTAGTATTGATCTAAAGGAAACAGCTGCTTGGTAAAAACTGACTTCTGGTCTTAATAAGTTCGTGACCCCCAATAAAGAGAATTTTTCTTGTGTTTATATTTAACATAAGTAATTTACTTCTGTGTCCAGTATAGTTGTCAACTCACAAATGTGGAGCTAATATTTCCTTAAAAGGATTTATAATATAAAACAACAAAACAGCATTATTTAAAGATTAGTGATTAAACCAATACTATAGAACAGTGATGAATAAATAAATGTTTCAAATCATCAACATCGTGCAGAAACGAGTGTTATATCACTTTTAGAAAACTATTACAAATACGACCCCCATAAATAGATACCGCATGAATAGTACCGATTAAAAGCATGTCTTATCAATGTCTATACTGAACGCAAGTGAAAAACTAGTAGACTTCTGGGCTCGATAGGTTTATGTTATACATATATGTATGCATATAAAATTTATAATATTTATGTTATTTTTAACACCTAAAGGAAAGAATGCATAAAAACAGCATCTTCTTATCTCTGGTGATATTTTTCAAATATTTTCTTAGACCAAAAAAAGTGAGTTTGTTTGCTACTTTTATTTTAGAAAATAGAAGGGGAAATCCCATTTTCATCTGTATGATACTAGTAATTTTAACTTAGATATCTTAGGCTTTATTATACTGATCACATGACTATTATGGAGGTTGGAATGTGGACGTTAGCAGATAAGTTTTATTCGCCCCTAGTGGCCGGTTGTAATAAACTGTTTTATTGTTTTATTCGATCTTCCCACAACTGGCTGTTCACAGTGAATGGTAGTTTTAAATATGAGACTTTATAAGTTTGAACATCCATATTAGCTATTAATATTGTTATAATTTTATAATTCTGCATGTGAGGCTTGCGAACAAAGGTTAGATCTGATAGATAGAGTATCCCTATATCGTTTCTTGTTTTGGGGATTGTTTCTGAAACGTATCATAAATATGCATATACAAACGACATTCGTTTGATTTCAGTAAGTTACTTGATTCATATATGGATGCAATATCTTATAGAACGAGAATATAAATCAGTAAATAGACAAAATGGCGTGTTCTACCAGTAACGTTCAAATGAAACGTATTTGTTCAGACCCGAATTGAAATGATGTGGCATGAACAACAGATGAGTAGATCTGTTCTGTAAACTAAATCCACCGAACTGTACTGTCTGTAGATCAGAATCCCCATGTCTGTTGTGTCTTTGACATTTTGAAGTCCCGAGTGTTTAGGCTTGTGAGCGGAAGCGGCTTGTGTTGCCCCTTCTATACCAAGTTCCTATTTCTACCAGAACAAATTAGTGTTGTCACATCGTTCGAGCTGCTGTCATCGTCAGGCAGTCATTGGGTTGGCGAGGCTTTCTACATCAGTTATAGAGTTCTCTAAACGTTGAATAGACGTTTTAGTTTGTAATAAGAGTGGGTAGCTTAATTGTGTCCACCTAAATTTACTTCCTAGAAACTGGTTGATACTCCAGCGTTTATTGTTTACTTTTCATATCTTCATATACATAAAGTGGATTTTTTTTGTTTCGCTTCACATTCAGTGAATATTGTATCTGAAGTTTCACCGGAGAACGTTTATTTTAACATTTCTTAGAAAACCGATTGTGTACTACAACTTGTTTATGTGTAAATATGTATATACCAACGAATTTTCTCCAGGAAGTATATGTTAGTATGATAACTGAAGTTACTTTAACTAAGTGATACATCTCGTTGGAATATGTATATATGTGGTTAATATTTTAGGGCCCGTGTGTGGTATAGTAGTTAGTGTGTTGGTTGATCAAAAAGTCCAAGGTTCGAGTACTGTTGCCGCTGAACAGGCTACATTTTCAGCTGTTTGCCCAGTATAAAAGTGACAATCAATTCCATTATTCGGTTTTAAAAGCTCGAGAACGTCCAAGTGGTGGAGCGTGCTGCGGGCTGACTGGCTTCCCTTTACTCATTAATTCAAAATTACAGACTGCTATACCTGATCTCTATAGTCTTTTACCTAGCTGTTTAACTCAGTTTCGCATAAGATGTGTTTAGGTCGAATAATTTAATCTAGTGTTCGACATTAATGATTGAATATTTCGTATCTTATGATATCCAAGCTTCTTAAATTCAAAGTGTGTGTTGTTATTTTGTGGTATGTTGAAGTGCTGATGGACAAATGATAGTAGTGATTTTTTTTCTCTTGCTACTGAATCTACAAGGATCCTAGTAACAATTAACAATCTGTCATTTAAATCAACTAACTTCTGCGTACGATTTGTGTTTTAATTTTCAAAAATATCAGTACATTATTACGTAAATCTGACGTGGCTTTATATATGTTTAAGTTTAATTATTTCATAATTATTCCTGTCAATCAAAACCACGCCTCTTGTATAAGTTGTGTAATAGTAAAATCATTTTCTCACAACTTTTAATTTTCCATTTCATTATAGTGCTGTTAGTTGCTTAAGTCAGTTTTATATTATATATTTTCCTTCATGCCTTGCACTTGGTTATCAGTGATGATGGCCTTATCTATCCAGAAATTGTCTTAGCTTTGCCTGTTTTTGTTACATGTGCCTTGTCTACAGTTTTAATTTTTTCCTTCTCATTTCTTTTGCTGGGAACAGGAAATCTTTTTAGCTTTGAAAATTTGCTCTAAGAGATTTTGATCCTGCTGAAACGAGAAATAATCCATTTATTTGATAGCTCAACGTGATTGATTACTGTACGATTACTTTTAAAATGATGAAACACGGCATTTATCAAAAGATAGGGACTAAAGAAGATAACGTCCCGTCTCCAGTGGCAACAAGAGAGTCGGTCTGGATCTTAACAATAAAATTGAATTTTCTCTATATTAAAGATTCTTAAAAGCATTTTAGATCGGAAATTCAAGATGAACCACCTTTTTATTATTTTTGGATGAATTTCTACATTCTTTATGATGGAAATATAGAAGTTTAAGGTGATTTAGCAAGATGTTTTGTTTTTATTCGTTCAAAACGTGATATGCATATGAAATAAATAAAAATAGGTGCATGATAAAACTCATGACAAACTTTATATACCTTCATTGCGCTTTGAAAAGAGACTAAGTGTTAAGCCTTTCTTTTGAATATATATACACGCATCATATAAAAATGTATTGTTTCAATTCATTTACAGAGATTACTGAAAACAAACGCAATGTACATTTTAAAGCAGACTTGTCTAGTTTTCCGTTCATATTTCGAGAAACATTTACTTGCTTTAGAAACAACCTTACAAAAATTAAATTACTCAGAAAAACAGAATCGGAAATAAACGAGAACCCTGTTTTGTGTGAGTGTTAGAGCAACGAAAGATAAAATGTTAGCTATTATAAAATTTATAACCATTAGTTTTATTTGTGTATGATTTGTTTGTTTTAGAGCCAAGCAACATTGGGCTATCTGCTGTGTCAAACGCAGGGAATCGAACCCCAGATTGTTAGCGTTGTAAAACCGTAAATTTACTGTTGTACCACCAGGGGACATGTTTATATTAAATGTATAGTACAATGTGTCTAAAGGTATTATTTCCAGATAAAACTGCCGTATTTTATTAAATTTTCATACGTGCACAGCCATGCCAGAAAATTCTGGCACTGTTTTTAACTCGTATTTATGTCCCATCCACCATGCTTTACAATAAGACCTGGAAAGTATAAATGCAGATTAACAGATTAGTGGTTTTGAATTCGATGCAAGGTGCAAAGATGTAGTGAAAGTCCATCTTTTACAAGTTACCCCTCCCAACCTTTATAATGTGGTAGGTGTACCTGTTATTTTTCTTTTGCTCTCAGCTACGAAACATATCTGTTGATAGTTTAGACACACAAAAAGATATTGACAATAGGGGTGTTAGCTTTCTTAAAACACTGTTTTCATTGCTCAGTTTACTAAAGAAATCTGGAGACAGTTTTGCTGTAACAAGAGTTTCATATGTACAGTTTCCAAATGAAAGGTTTGAAAAGTCCTGGAAATTGTGAGAGCTTCATGCAATAAAATATTATTGTAATTTATTTTACAAATTAATTTATTTGTTTGTTTGAAGTTATGCACAAAGCTACACAATGGGTTATCTGTGCTCTGCCCACCACGGGTATCGAAACACGGTTTCTAGCATTGTAAGTTCGCAGACATACTACTGTGCCACTGGGGGGCTACAAATTAATGAAACGAATCTATCAAAATTGAAATATAACAAAAAAAAAGACTTGTTATAAATTATACAGTTAAAGATTTCTCCAACTTTGTGATATTTAGATCAATAAAGGTTACACACAATTATTTTTACTGTACAGTAAATTTGTGGTGATTTTAAATAATGGCAGTGACAAAATAACTCTGCTTATCAAAGAATCGCTCATCGTGCATGATCTTAAACCAGATATTTTGTTTTGTCTTTCGTCATTTCCGCTATTGTTCAGACTGTAAGTATGACTTGGCTTTCTGATGAAACGCATATTGTCTGATTGCCCTTTCCTGCGTGATACGAATAACTGTTGTTTTTATTCTGCTTTCAACTAAAAGTGCTGTCTTGGATATCTTCAGGAATTAACCCTACCGACCAAGACAACACTTAAACCATTTATGCGGAATGTTCAGTGTATTCAAAGTCAAAGGCCAAGAAGAATATCATGTGTTTCGCAAGATACGAGCATTCGATGGATTTTATATGAAAAACCTGCTCACTACAAAACACAGTTCTGAAAAATTACACACACACACACATATGTATTCAAACCTTTAGTGCAGTACGTGAACTGTTATCACATCAAATTTACTTAACAAGATGAATAAACTTAAATTACTGATGCTGAGTCATGTAAAGTGTAACTTGGCATGAACATTTCCTTTCATGCAATCAAACCTGTCAATGTCTACTGTAGCACTTGCTAGCGGACCTTGTAACTCTTGTTACAGTTCTACACCTAGCAAGATTGCTGTAGTTCACGTCTTTTTTTAAACTCTGCCCATCTTCACTTCATTTCTGCTGGTATTGCAAGGTGCCATTCAGTAGTTTTAAATATTTGTAAAATTTTCTTTTTAACTATCTATATATTTTTATAAACCAAAATAACTTGTTTAGCTGCAATACGTTGTATAGATTATATTTATATATACGCAGTTAAGATTTTATTTAATTCGGTTTACAACATTGATATTTTTCAGCTTTAAACATTTTCAAAGATACAGAAATGTTGATTTGGACCTCACATAAGGAAATTAAAAGATTAATGTTGTGAGCTTTTAGGTGATTTGTTAAAAACTAATATGACTAATGTTATAGGACTAAAACTAAGCTTTATTTGGAAAAGATATAGAGATTGTTTGATGAGTAAAAAAGTTAAATTTTTGTTTTATAAATTGATTTCACTTAGAGGAGTTACAATCAGTTTTCAAATACACAGAATACTTTTAAAAGATAAAGACTAAATCTTTTCTTAAGTCGAGGATTAACGCAGAGCTTTTAGGTAGATAGAATTTTCTAAAAGTCATTAGATTACTCCAAAAGTTACTTCTCAACGGTCGATTATATCCACGTTTCAACTTGTGGAAATCACATCAAGGAACACCCCAAGCTACCTTCCCTTCAGAAATTGACGTGTTCACAGCAGTCAATACCGGAAAAGAGATTTTATTCTTTGTCTGGTGATGCCTATCCAAAAAAGTCAACGTGACGACCCCCGGCAGATCTGACAGTTTTGAAAGCTCCTTCTCAGCTATAATATATATCCACTTAAGCTTTCGTCTTGATTTTAATCCGGATGCATGCCCAGGTGACAAGAAATGTGGCAGCTTTCCAGATAGTGGATGCGGAAATTGGAGTCCTGATGGATGATATAAGCGATAGTGACTGAAACAACCAGAACATAAGCGAAAGACAGATCTTGGCCATACGTATGCTAGAAAAAAGACAAAAAAAATCCTTCCATCGGTAATTATATAATTTTTTCTCTTGGGTCAAGTATCTTGTAGCTGATTTGCTTAATATTCTGTGTATTTACTTGGATTTGTAAATTGTTCTTTAGTCCTAAGACAAATAAAGAGGTACGTACTTATGGAAAGGAAGTAACGATAAGGTGTTAAGCTTTGTTATGCCTTTATTATCAACCAACTGTCAAGTGTAGCTATTAATAAGTAACTATTTTTCATTTATTTTTCTTATAGGTAGTTAGTAATTAGTCTTCATCCTACGTTTTGGCTGCATATCTTCAGCCGTCTTCGGGGAAATGCTCAGGCTAATCTGTATTTCTGTGTTAGTGTTGGCTTGGGTTCAATCATGGGTATTTCTAGATGGGTCTGGTGCGATTAGGTATTATTATGGGATGTTATGATGCAAATGACGTTTCTCATCTATATTGGATCTTTATTTGATGTTTTCAGAGATACTCCTGAGATAGGGGAATATGGCTGTATGTCTGTAATTTCCTTTCTGTTTATGCTTAGTGTTTATCTTCCTTATAAAGTCTTCCGGATATCCGTTGTTAAGGGGGTTTACAGTGATTTGTTTTTCTTCCTTCTTCTTTGCTTCCCTGATATTTCAAATATTCATAATTTACGATGCTGTCTTTAGGCTGTATAGACTGCCTTGTTTCCAGAATAAACATTCTCAATCAATCTAGTACAGGTATCAGAAAAATACAGTTATCGCTTTTGAAACAAATAGTTATGTATATTTAAAAGGAGTACAACACTAAAATAATTACACAATAAATAATTTATTCAAATCAGGGACCAGCCCTAAAAAGACCCTACATGTTTTGGTGTTCTTACACCACAGTCACCTGATAATTCCTTTTCTTATATATTCTACGTGGTACTCAATGTTGGAAAAACGGCTTAATTTACTAGTGGTTCACCTTGAACCTGTAAACTCTTCTGGCGATTGGAAAAAGTCGGTCATCATTAGACAGTTTTTCTGCAAATAAGTAATTATTAAGCTCAAGGGACTTACGATTATGACAGATCTTCACACCATTTCATGAACTTTAGTAATATTCAATAGTATTTCGTGATAATTCTTTTCCTAAAAGAGGAAAGCTCTATACTCGGCTAAAAGCACTAAAGTAAGCCGTTTGTAGTGGAATAAAACTTAGCTGTATAAAGCATAATTCGAAATATATTTCATTTTCAAGAGATGCAAGACCGAGAAAAAATGACCATGAAGCAGATGTTTGTGTCATTTTACTTACTGTACATCATCGATCACTAACAACAACAATGTTTCAGATCAGTGGGGGAACTTCTGTGATTGCACGTGCAAGTCATGCAACTTTACTTCATATTAGACCAGCGTAATTCAGTCTATATAGAAAAACTGACTCCAACAGACCAACATACCATTGAGTTGTTTATAAGATTTTATTATTTTAGTCGCTAATATTTTTTTTCTAGAATAGAAATACAAAAAATATTGCGGAAAATAACTTGTCTGAAAATATATCTAAACTATCTTTACTTGAACAATGTTTTATTCATTCAATCATGGTTGTTTGTCTAAGTTAGAAAAGCAAGAATTAGCTGTTATTATTGTATAAAATGATTTATTAAAATAAAATAATATTTACCTCTTTCGTAACCTTTCAGTATTAGAAGACATAACAGTCAATGCAATACATAAGTTGTTTGAGTCAATGCAATATACAAGTTGTTTGATTTTCTTTTCGATTCCATCCGATGTCCACGACGAGTTAGAAATAAATACAACTAGTATGCTACCCGCAAAAATATCACAAGAAATAAAAGCTATGCAAAATAACAATAATACGCCTTGTCTGTATATTTGATAATTTATAAATTTTCAAACATATTCCTGTAGCCAATCCTGTAAATCCACCAAAGGCCTTGAAATTCAAATATAGATCTCTTACATGCCCATATCAGTTTGCATCTAAATCAGTACAGCTAAACCGGAGACATCCCCAAATCACCTTGATTCTTAATTTGGAGGCTTCAGTATGAAAATTTAGAAAATCAAAACATGAATACTTATTTTGCACGACCCCTTACATATCCAAACCAGTTTTTATGGAAACCCATGGATTTAGTCCTCAGAGCTCCATAAATATTTTAACCCTAGAATGAAAGATCAAATTTGAAAGTTTCTAAAAACTGAATCTGTATTATAGAATGCTTTTGTAGATGTTAACATCAGTTTTTAAGGAAATCGGTTTGGTCAGATCTGAGAGCCTTAAAACACCATGGTCTTCAATTTTTGTAGCCCCATCACAACTTTACTCAGAAAATGTTTTCTTTGCTATGTTCTGTAGGGATTCAGAGCCTACATGTAAAATATCTAGTTATAGGAACAGCTGAGAATTGTCATATAGATGTATGTGGTGAAATTACACAAGACGTCAAACAAAAATAAAATGTCAGTATCAATCATTCTTCCACACCTCACCACACTAAGCCTTTTTCGCAAATTCTATACTTCACTGAAGGTTGGTTTGTTCTTAAGTACAAAGCTGCACAAAGTGCTATCTGTACTCTGATCAATCTGCGGGTATTGAAACTCGACCTTTAGCATTATAAACTAAGATACTTTACTACTGAGCCATCGGGGGGACACTTCACTGAGAAACCACATGATATGTGCATCCAAGTTTTTAACTACTAATGAAGGATGATCACTGAATATCATTTTGAATCTTAAGTTTTATTGTTTATACGTTAACATCACCTAACTTGCTTTTTCAGGAAAGACTTATAACCATAATACCTGTTAATGGAAGTATTTACTCTAAAATATAGCTCTGCGTTGTGTTTTTGAAAACGGCATCTGGCGACCAAAATGTCATTTTGTCATAAGGTTTTTTGTTGTTGTTTTTTAATTTTAGAATAAACAGGAAATCTACCAAACTATGGATGTACAACAAACTATTATACAATAAAAGAGAAAGAAAAAACCTTTCTGAGAATTTTCCACATTTAGATCTTTCTGATATACAGAGTCGACATTTCACTATCAAGTTTATCGTTTTTGTTTCGTTTTTTCTAATAAATTTATCAAATACGCTCGTTTAAGTCAAACTAAGGTCCCATTAGATAAATAACTTCTTTGATTTGTTTTAATTTTCTATGCCAGACGTTTTAAATACAGTGTTTTTCGGTTTTCATAGGTCTACATGTCCATACGTTTGTGGTATGTAATCTCAGTTAATACGTAATAATCGATATATTTAAGCACGAATGTCTCTGTCTCTCTGTGGGTCTGTTCCTTATGCACGGCCACATCTTTAAAGCTACAATATCCAAACTCGGAGTACAGGTACAATTTTGTGTGGGAAGTAGCATAGGCTATGTGGCCACGGACTCAGAGGCCGCAAGTTTAAGCCACAGTGACCAATATAGCAGTTTGGGCAAATAGGACGACTAATTGGTCTCAAATTGAAAAGGCCGGATTTTTTAGGGAATGTGTGATCAAGAAGGTATTATTTACGTTTCTTCTCTGTGTGAAAACTGAGAACTTCTCCTAATTATTCTATCTATGGTAAATTATGTGTTTAAACGATTTGAAAACTTCGTGGAGCCTTCATTTGTGCTCTTCCCCCCCCCTCTTTCTTCTACATATTCATGCCTACTCCCTAATTCCCTGAATACAGACTGGCGCTTTCTCTCGAACATGCGCGCACACTCCCTCAACTAAACAGGCTTGCTTCAGCCATATCTTTTACTTTGCTTGCGTGTACTCGCAAGAATCAACTATACGATGACTTTACAAAATTGCTCCCTAGTAGCACAGCGGTATGTCTGTAGACTTACAACGCTAGAATCCGGGTTTCGATACCCGTGGTGGGCAGAG
>NW_013665691.1:733290-738563 GCF_000517525.1 Limulus polyphemus
GTGGGCAGAGCACAGATAGCCCATTGTGTAGCTTTGTGCTTAATTATAAAACAAAACAAAACTTTACAAAAACGTTTGGCATTGGCAAATTTTCATTTACGTTGGGTTGCAACGAGGAGAGAATAAATCAATTCTTCATTATATAGAACAACAATAAAGTCAGAATACGTTGCAAATGACACAACCACACAGTAGAAATCAGGACACCAAAAGGTAGGATGTATTGCTTTGGAAACTTGAAATGTCACGCAAAACACATGCAGGAAGCAAGAGCAAGATACCCAGTTTTGCTTTCATTAAAATGGCTTTTGCAAATTTTTATTTTTTCCGCACATTGTTATTTTTATTGATTATAATCAAAATATTTAGTTAGGTAAAAAAATCATTTTATTTATTTATTTTTTGCAAAACAATCACGATTAATATGGTTGAGTTAATCATAACAACTCAGGATATTTATAGCCATTTTCTTCCGAGGAACACCGGGTATTCTACTAGTTTAGTATTACCATCGAATGACAAAAATACTCTGCTATACAGTTTTCAAGGAAAGGCTCAATTAAGCACAAGTCATACATATTTAGCCATAGTTAGCCCGTTTATGTTTTGTTTTGTTGTTTTTTTTTTTAACTTATTTTTCACCTGGTATCTTTTTCCGTACTTCTACAGCCTTCTACAGGGTTTATATGTTTATACATAGATTCCATATTTTGCAGTTCGGTTCTTTGTATCTTGAATAAAAAGAACATATGAAGCCCGTTATATTAATCTGATCCGTAGTATCCTGTGGTGGTAAATTTGCAACTTTATTTAAGCATTATTGTAGCATATTACATTAGAACTCTAATTTTCTAATTCAATGTTTTTAGTCAAGCCTACTTTCTAGTTGTTGCTAATCGCTTAAACTTTGTAATAGGTCAATATAGTTTGACCCCCACCCCCAGAGCGGCTCATAATTTTAAATGTCTGTAACAACTTTGTCTGTAATTTAAGGAGGCTAATACAGACGATTCAATCTTTCTTTATATCTTAATATCTCTAAAGGAATCAATAAGACTCAAAAATCGTTGTATTAATGACATTTGAAAGACCAGTCTTGACATAAAAGTTAACCGTACAATTTATTTCTAGATTAATATTAGAACTGTAGTCACTATGTGATATAATTTAGATGCGTTGACTTTTAAAGTTATACGGTGCATAAGCTTCGTTACATAATGTTCCATTAATACTCTTATCATTAGTTTCCACGTTTTTAGAAATAACCACTACTTTGTGGCTTTCCTAGGGGACTTTCTGATATAAAAATGTTCAAAATTGATGACCTTATGTGGATTACACCTTGTCTGTGACAATATTATATGAAGCATTAAACAATGGGGTTTTTATTAATAAATGGGAGAGTTATTGAAAAAAAAAGTAACTTACAGTCTTGAATAATACTTTCATCTTCCCAGGAATGTTTGTAAAAGCTCCATCTGAAGAAAAAGAATCTAATGTAGAATTCAATTTTTAAAAGCTCGTGCTATATTTGATGAATTTATCTTCTTTGTTCTTCTTTTGTGATGTAGACAAACAGGGAGTTGAACGGAGAACTTTACACTGCTGCTCAGTAAATTTACTAGAAACGTTGCTACCAATTTTTTATACATGTAATTTTCTGACGTAAATCTTAATAAAAAAACATTTCTTCAGAAAGATGTTTGGATACCTAAACTGTTTTCGACATTAATCAGCACACTAAAAGAGCACTAATGACTTTTCTGATACATGAAGTTAACTTTTTATTGACATCTATGGATGCACACTGCTAATATCATGTTGGCTACAAAATAACATGTTGTAAATCATATTCATAGTTTGTGTATGTTCAATTATCTTGATGAACTGAACAGTCTTATTACGAAGCCAAATCCCAATCCAAGGCTTGAAGAAAAACATATGTCTATATATTAATAACCGCAGAGACAAAAAGCACAAGAAAACCTGGTGGATTTATGTTGAACAATATTGCGTGCTTTTGTAAAACATTCTAAAGAATTCCTAAAAATATAAAGACAATTTTCTTGGTAAACAAAACAACCAGGATCAAATGATGAAGAATAGGAACAAGCGAATTTAATCAACTATTTACACAATAGATTTATTGGTGGGAGTATAGTACCTACTTTAGTTTAAAAAAAATATTCAAAATACATCACACTATTTTGTTTGTCTCATTATAGTTGTATTTTAATATTTGTTTTAGAATTTCGCGCAAAGCTACACAATGGCTATCTGCTTATATCTGTCCCTAATTTAGAACTTGTAAACTAGAAAGAAAGCAGCTAGTCTTGGTTTACTCTAATCGAATAGTGAGATTTGATCGTTACTCTTATAACGCACACATGGCCTCAAATTGCGTAGACAATTTCTGCGGTAACGGGTCAGAAACCATAACTCTTCCAATTCACAGTCCGTGCACGCTAACCACTAGGCAAATATTCTTATAAACGAGCATTCTATATTTAGAGCTGAAAATAGTTTATGTGATTTTCTGGAGTGCGCGAAAACTAATTTAAATGAATTAGTTTTGTTGAAAATTAAAACGTTAACAGACTTGATACTGACTTCAAAGTTATTCTTCTGACAAAACCTACTTATTAAGGTTTACAGGTGGCGTGTTCGATTCATTTTTGGTATGTTTTTAATTACTTCAAAAAGATAAAAGAATGAACATAATGTTGTACCACACTCGAACAATGCTAATTTCTAGTTCCAAACACCTTAAAGGACATTTCCACGCTATACCAAGGCAATACACATAGAAACACATAAGTTTCATTCCAGAACATTATGAAAGAAAATCAAATCAAAACACAAAGCTTACCTATAACCAGAGAAGCTGAAAGGAAAGCTCGGTGTTAAAACATAAAGCGTAGCACGTAGCAATGTACCCGACAGACTGAAAGGAGACCACAATATCGAGGCTCAAGGCGTAGCTGTACGTATATTTCACCTGAGAGACTGAACAGGGTGCATCATATCGAGGCTGAAGGTGTTATTATGCGTAAATTTCTCCTGAGGCACATTATCGAAACGTGAAAGGTAACTTTGTATAGACTTCACCTAAGAGACTGAAAAAATATGCTGGATATGCAGCGTTGCAATGCTTTCTTTTTGAAATCATGAATGGGGAATGAAATATTTAAATTTAGGGCTTAGCAATGCGGTTATTTTATCTGACATGAAGAATCGAATAAATTTCTCTTGTGAGTGGAAAATACGATTTTAAGACAGGCAGATAAATAACAAAGATATTTCACTTGTAAGATTTTGCAAAAAAAAAATGTTTAATATCTTATAGCCTAGTTTATCGGCAGCATAACATTATCTACTTGTGTGCTCAAAAGTTATAAAAGAATTTATTTAGAGAAAGCGTGTGTGAAATCTAACGAAAGAAACTCTTTGCTTATAAAGAAACACCGGCATTCTGGAAATGGTTTTATAGCTGTTAGCTATACATAACGCCGGTGAGTTCACATAAGTGCTTATGTATTCAGTGTTGGCGGGGGGAAAAAAGCAACGGTTACGCTCTAGTTTTGACACATTGCTGCAGTGAGTCACAAATTTTCATCTTCATGTTCTACAACTGCTCTTGTCTTCTACTGATGATACGTAACATGGAACGTAATGCTACAAAAAGTCTTCCTGCAAGTCTTTTTCAGAAATACTCAAAATAAGTCAGGCACTAGTATCACAAATAAGATTTTTCTGTTGGGATTCCGTAAAATTTGGCCTTTCGTTTATTTGTAGAATTTTTTTGAAAATGTTTTTTTTTTGTTGTACAAAATTTGAAGATAGCTTTTATATACGGAAGCATATGTTAGCTGGTCCAGTTATCCACACTATTTTCAAGTTTTGAACAACTCGACTTTCAAGATCTACGTATCTACATGTGCCGATGTTTCCATTTATCAACGTTATATTTTAAGATCTGTGCAACAACTCAGCTAATAGATGTTTCCGTATATAAAAGCTATCTTGTAGAATTTTAGATTTTTTTTAATGTTCAAGATGTTGCTCAGTTTAACTTCGTTGTGAAATATTAATTAACAAATAAGTATATAAAGTGAATGGATTAATCATTAATTGAATTAATAAAAGGAATTTCTTTATACTTCTTTTTGCATACGTCTTGATTATTGTAATTAAAAACCAATAGTGAAGAGAAGATTCCATGTGTGAATTTGAAAGCAGCAATTCAGCGACTACAGATTTATTTTTTATAGATCTTCATTCAGACATTTATGATAAAGTCAAAGGAAAAGGCTGTTTTGGCAGTTGTTGATAAAAGTTGCTAATGATTTTGATAATTTCAAAAAATAGCTTTTCATGATTTTTTTTTCGGCAAATATAGAAGAAACCTAAAACACTGAAGTGCAAGACCCCTTCTAGTAGTAACATCGATTTGAACCTACTAAGAGTAGATCTAGAACTTGGTCTAATCGATGACTGCCATCTGTTGTGTGGTAGTTAACGTCTTCAGGATAGAAAACAACGCGACTATTCTTCTAAACGAACATGTGTCTTCGTCAAAGTTATGCTCTATGTTCAGTCACAACACAAGTGTTACTTGCTGAGCTGGGTGCAAGACACGACCATCATACTACAATTGTTTGAGTCAATAAACCAGGATTTTTAAACTTCTTTCTTACTATCAAAACCATGCACTAATAATGTTAATTTATTATTATTAAAAAAGTGATATATAAAATGTCAGAGTCGTATTTTACGTATTTTTAGAAATTTCAAAATTCTCTTCTTTTTACAGGACGAAAGCTATCTTTCGTACAATATTTTGCTTTGCAAGAATACAAGAACATGTACTAGTAACTCTGTTTTCGATTATCAATAAAGGTAGCGTAAATGTATAACTAAAACGGCAAATTGCGCTGTTTAGAACTGCCATTAATTTGCATTAATTGGAAAAAAAAACGCTAAAGTATTTAACTTAAGTTTCCATCATTATATTCCCTGTATAGCGTGATTTTTAAGTTTTTTAAGGGTTACTTCTCGTATTTCTTGTCTAACTTTCCTTGTTGTTTCTTGTACTTCTTGCTTGTTTATTTTTTTGTATCATTTGTTTAACTATCAGCTCTTTTGTTTCTCTGCCTTTGTTATTGAGCCTGGCATGGCCAGGTGGATAAGGCGCTCGACTCACAATCTGAGGGTCGCGGGTTCGAATCCCCGTCACACCAAGCATACTCGCCCTTTCAGCCGCAGGGCGTTAT
>NW_013665691.1:738680-760688 GCF_000517525.1 Limulus polyphemus
CCAAACATGCTGCCCTTTCAGCCTGGGGGCGTTATAATGTGACGGTCAATCCCACTATTCGTTGGTAAAAGAGTAGCCCAAGAGTTGGCGGTGGGTGGTGATGACTAGCTGCCTTCCCTCTAGTCTTACACTGCTAAATTAGGGACGGCTAGCGCAGATAGCCCTCGTGTAGCTTTGCGCGAAATTCCAAAACAAACAAACAAGCCTTTGTTATCGTATTATTTGGTTGTCCTGTTTTTATGGTTGGTTCTTTTATGACGTAGTTATCTTACTTCGTTGTTTGGTTTGTCTGCTTGTTTAATTTTCCTGTTTGTCTGGCTGGTTCGCTTACAGCTTGACCATGTTGTTTTTCTAATTGTTTCTTTAACTGTTTCGTTGTCCTGTTTTCCTGAAAGGTTCTTTTATAATCTAGCCATTTTTGTATTGCTTGTTGGTTCTCCTATTTTTCCCGACTGATTGTTACATAATCTGGTCACCTTTCTATTGTTGGTTGGTTCTTCTACAGTGTAGTTGTCCTGTTTTTATCGCTTGTTTTTTTATACCCCGATCATTTTGCTTCGCTTGATTCTTGCTTCTACAATTTGCTAATCTGCTTATTTCGAGTTATTTCCTTTCCTACCTGATTATTTCCGAAACATCTGATTATTTTGTTTTAATGATTTTACTTATTTACTTATAAACTTTGCAAATACGTATTGTTTATATTATGATTTTTAAAATGCAATAACTTTGGAAGTCTTTGTAAGTGAACGTTTGACTCGAATCATTCCGATGACAACGTTATTTTTTTTTCTATATTTAATAGTTCGCCTTCCTAAATTTTGCGAGATCTCGACAGAGCTTGTTCTAGGATGTATGAGAAGTATTGAACGTCAGGTCGGCTAATCATTCCTGGTTTAATTTGTGTAGGCAGCTAGCGATGCTAGGCTGCCTTTGCTGTTGACGATGATGGACATGACATTATTAAACACGCCTAACTGCAGGTTATTAAACACATGTGGCGAGAACAATGGGTCTCGACAAATGCATTATTAAGAATCTGACTGGCGTTTACGCCACAGCTAAGATGTTACTACACATACACAACACACACACATGTATGTAAATGCAGTGTATAAACATACTTTAATACTGTAAAAGTCTGTTTAAGAATATCTCTTGTCATGTATAAGATTTTTTTCAACAAATTTCACAAATTATTTAGTGATTTATATAGCTATGATACAGTTGAATTACCGTTAAGAATGCCTTGCTACAAGTCGTTCCGAAGTAAAAAGAGGAACAATTCTAATTTGCCTTCCATGCCCTTACTTAAAGCCATATTGCTTTAGTATAGTGATACACGGCGATTGTAAGTAAGGAGAGGAAGATACCCAAAATAATGTTAAGGCTAAAGGTTCTAAATCACAACCAAATGTAACAGAGTAGCTTATAATAGTTACACTTCGGTAACTTAATTAAAATGAAGTCAACTACAAGTTGAACTTGTTGAACTGCTTGTTAAGAATAGTCTAAGTCAGTTGTAGAGTTTTAACGTTTACCTCATATTCTAGACTACAGTTGGAACTGGTAGGTCCAATGTAAGTCAACTGTTGAACTTAAACGTATCTTCCTAAACATCTTAAACGTCCTCCTAAACATTTACTTGAAATGCTAGAACTACAGCTGGAACTTGCTGATCCAACTGTTAATAACAGTTTAAACCAATTGTAGAGCTTTAACATGTCCTCCTAAATATTCACTTGAATTGCTAGGACTATTATTACTTACTTGTCGATCTAACCTTTTCTGTGAAAGAGTGTTTTTACAAACACATGAAAACGAATCCTGCCTTTTGTGTCTGTGTCTATGTTAATTTTAAGCTTTATTTTTAAAGTAATTCCTTTTTTGAAACAAAAGAGTGATAAGCGGATTAACTTGGCTTGTTATTACTGACAGAATCATTTAAAATCTTGTTTTAAATTCAAGAAATATTTAGCGAAATCATTATATTTTTCTGTTTAGTTTCAGCAACGTTTCTACCACTCTTCTCAACAACTGTTTCAAGGTATCTTTAGTGTTTGCAGTCACTTAACGGAGTGTGACGTATTCCCAATAATATTCCATATATATACTCAATGGGATTGAAGTTATCATCTATTTGGCTAAGTCAGAGCCAATTGCACTCGCATATAGCAGCACAAAGGGTCGTTAAGGATATAGACACTCTCACAATTGGTGCCATTATGCAGGGTGTAGAAGTTGGCACATTTACCAATATTTATTACAACTCACACCTTACTTCCACCCAACCACATGGTTCACGTTCCTGTATGGAAACAGGAGATCTGGTTTCAGATTCTTTCCAAATAAGTATGAGCTTGTTTTATAACTGCATGGTGAAGCACTGCTCTTGTGCAAAGAAATATTGCTCATAATTCTCTTAGTCACGTGTTCTTGCAATCATTCTAGGCGAGCCATTTTTTCTTCTTTTTTGTCTTACTAAGAAAAAAATTGCATTTTATTGGAAGTCTGGCATACATGTTGGCCTTGTGGTGTTTGTTTCTAACTATTTGTACACTGAAAGTTGTGACTGGTATTTACAATTGCGACAAACCAGAAACAACAGATTGCAATCGCCTACTTGTGTTTCAGGTGATGGTCTGCCTTACCCAGGTGTCAGAACAATCGTACTATTGGATTGAAAACAGTTTTACATTCTGCTATCGACACTTGGAGTCAATTCGCAACAGCATATTGTGATGGGCTAGCTTTTATTTACCTAGAAGATCTATATGTGAGTAAAGAATCCAATTGTCTTTGCTGATTCTTAGCTATGAATTATGACTAATGTGGAGTACTCTGAATTCTGAGATTCACTTGAAAATGTTAAATGTTAAACTAAATGCATCTTCGGTTTCAATGAACTGAAGGGGGTAACTGACACATTAATTTCCTCGATAGGTGGCCGAAGGCTGCCTGGAGAAGTTATCATCTGTTTTAACAACTCACACCACTACACAGTAGTGTGTTGTCTGTCAATCAGTCAGTATGTACTAAAATGACTTCACATAAGGGACGCTTAACGTTGCAATCTGTACTGTCGTGATGTCAGTAAAACATGTGCATGCCATGAATAACAAGAAGAATTATGCACTCTGTAAGCTACAACATAGCATGACATATGAACTTCAAAAACAAGAAATAAAAATATTTGTCACCCTTAATTTTAGTTTAATTTACTCTTGAAACAGAACACTTTCGGGGACTCTGCAGAATTACATCTAGTTTGTAACAGTATTTTTTCCTTGTCTTGCTTAAAATACTACATATTCCAATAAACTGTTTAGCGCAATGTATTTCAGGTGTGTGCGTTGTAAACAAGGGTTCTAATCCAGGTCAGTATCAAGATATGTTAATTATACTTATATCTTTCGGTTACTGATTCAGTATCAACTAAATATGATCTAACTGCGATATAAGTTAATTCGTTAATTTTATCATGTTAAATAGTATTGTGGTTCGAACCTTGGATCTTTTAATCTCCAGCCCTGCATGCTAACCACAAGACTACGCCTAACTTCAAATTTGATTATAAAGTGATGCAATGAGTTCAGTAAAAATTCGCATGTGATTCAGCAAAATAGCTTTAAATTCAATTAACTGATCACCTGGTTTGTATTGATTATATACGTGGAATTTCTTAAAAACATAAGCCAGTATTTATTTTGGACTTCAAATATTATAGAAAAAAATATTTAGCTATCTAAGCCGTTTTCAGGTACTTTAAACAACCGCCATTCAAATCCTAGCAAGTGAAATGTAGTTTACATGTACCACATGAATATTATGATAATTAAGATAAATTGATTTTACGAATTTCATTTTCCTATGTCAATTGTTGGATTTATCCTCATATAAATTTTGATACTTAATATTAGGAAATGTTTTTCTTTTGACTTACGGAGTTTGTAGCTATCACGGTGGTTGACGGTAAGTCTGTGAGCTTATAACGCTATAAATTGGGTTTCGATATCCACCGTGGGCAGAGAACAAATATGTAGCTTTGTGTTTTACAACAAACAAACAACCATAGTTTAAGACCTGGCATGGCCTGGTAATTACGGTAGTCGACATTCAATCTTTTAGTCGCGGGTTGCAACCTTTCTCACAAACATTCTTGCCCTTTCAGTCGTGGGTGAGTTATAATGTGATGGTCAATCCCACTATTCCTCGGTAAAGACTAATCCAAGGGTTGGCGGTGGGTGATGCTGACTAGTTGCTTTCCCTCTAGTTTATCGTTTCTAAATTTGGGACAGCTCGTGCAGCTAGCCCTCGAGTGGCTGTGAGCAAAATTCACATACATTAAACAAAAATCCACTTTTTATGTTCAAAGTTTAGACTAAACTTTCTCGTAACATATCTTAGCAAGTCAGAAAGTGATAAAACTGAAATATATCCATTTTTGCTATTGAAATCAATATGTAATATTTTCGTGAGATTAAATTATATTAACTGGAGTTAACCAACAGAAATCCACAAATATTCATTACTCTTCTATAATAATTTATATTTTACCATGACTGTCTGAAAACACCCAAGTATTTGAGTATCATTAATTTTACTACGCAATATCTAGCTTGACAGGAAGGATAAGGAGTTAATTGCATTCTTTATATCATTACCATATATATCAGTATCATTACCCTCCACCAACAACGCTTAAAGTATCATATATATATATATATTATACTTTAGCCGTTGTTAGTTTAGGGTAATGATACTGTCATATATATATATATATGTATCATATCTTAATTTATTAATGGCACTGACTTGTAAATGATACTTTAAAAACTGCTGTTGATGAGGAAATGCCAAATTCTTATGTATACTGCACATGAACTTCTGTTGAAAACGCCTGACTTTGTCTTATGTTTCATATCCTAAAGGTTTGTGGTGGAGGCAATGGTGGTGCCTAAATTTACTTAATTGTGCTGTTTAGTATTTTGGTTTGATAATATCAGTTTTATATAAATTGTACACTAATTTCACTTTATGTCTTAAGATCTTCTGGTGTGTAAATGTTTTAATATCATCTGGCTTACCATTCAAAATACTTTGTAAATATGCACGACTAGTCCACATTTTGGTGTTCGCTGGTTGAACTATGACGATACTGTGTAAATAACTAGTCCACCTTTTAATATCAATCGATTAACTAGTTCGCTGCTTGATATTTGCTTATTTAACTACTATGATACTCAGTAAATAACCATTCCTTTTCATATTTAACTACCAAAATACTAGGCAAATGTCTAGTCCACTTCTAGTTACCTTGTTAATGTATCGTTCACGATACACGGTAATTAGCTGGTTCTTACCATGTTGTCACCTACCTTTAATAAATGTTTGAAAAATATACCTAGTTATTTGAATAATAAGAATAACCCCTGGTGACGTTATGTAGAATAAAATCCTAAATCCCCTGGCTATATAAATATTTATTATTCATAGACTTAAGCTGTCGAAATGGGGAGAGTATATTAAATGGAAATATAAAAGCATCAGTAATAAAAAAAATAGAATGCTACTTCAAAGTAGGTTTCTATATTTTGAATTTTTATACACACGTGTCTTTACTTTGTTTTGTCTTTATCCGTTTATTCTCTTACTACTTAGGTATCACATTTCCAAGAGGCTTTGTTATGTATGCGAACTACAAGATGCTTTGATATGTATAATAACTACAATCTCACACAGAGTTATTTGCTGTTGCCGAGTTTTTATAGATTTAACTAAACATTCTAATATGCGTATTTTGTTCTTTCACATATTCTTCATTTTAAGCATTTATATTTCTTGTGAATCTTATGATTTGATATTTTTATGCTTCCTATAGAAAGCTAACCAGAGAAGTGCATTAAAATTTATTTATCACTACCTGCCACCCTTATTACTCTCCAGCGCCATATTTTTGTAGCCTTAGCGCCACTCTTAACAGTTGTAATTACAATTTTTTTAGAAGCTAGACTTAACGCCATATTTTTGTAGCCTTAGCGGCACTCTTAACAGTTGTAGTTACATTTTTTTAGAAGCTAGACTTAACGCCATATTTGATTTCTTTTATTGAATTACCACTGAGATATTCCCAATCAAAATGTTATGACATCCATAACAAATTGTTCGAACGTCAAGATTTCTTTTTTTAAGTTGAGCGATCATCTTCATTTTTCAGCTCAGTTAATCAGTGATATTTTCTATTAAATCAAAAACGCCCTGTGATATTGTCCACTGAATAAACAATACTTTGTGATATTTTGCCGAGTTCACAATAAGTGTTAGAAACAATATTAGTTTAGATATTTCTTAAGATTAGTGGTGCTTTGTATAATTTTAATTCAATTAAATCAAAGATTTGTATTAATGTTGAATAGATATGTCTTTTTTTAAAGTTCTTATCTGGATATAATCCAACATTAAGCGTGACGCTATTGAATAATTCAAACTGTTGAAAATGGATTATATTAAGGACGTTTATTTAATATAATTTTTGGGAATTTTTCAAAGTTGCTGTGAGTTTGTAGTTTTCACATAATGATATTCTGAATGAATGCAATTCCTTAACATTGTTTTACTGGTTTAATTACGTGTTGACCGAAGAAAACACTTTTACAGGGATGAGTGTATGTATTGGTAGTTTTATTAGAGTTAGGTAAGTGTAAGCTATTTGGCCTGACATGTTTTGGTAGGAAGGCCACTCGACTCGATATCTCTAGTCCCCGCTACTGAACATTCTCGCCATTTGGAGTTGATTTCAGGGTAAAAATTCTGGGTTAATACAAAATACCCGAATGCTTACCCCAAAACAAGATGGGATTAAGTTCGAATTAGCAAAAAGTAAGTAGTTTAAATATATCTCTTACTTTTCTTTTAAATAAAACTATTTTATGGTCCTTATCTAAGTAATTATATGTTTTCTATTCTAATAATAACTTATGATTCGAATCCAAATGCATGAAATTTTCTTGTTTAGGAGACAGTTTAGTCAGAATAGGCTGAATTTAACTGGAGGCCCCCGATGGTTCAACGGTAAATCTGATGGTTATGACACTAAAAATCGGTGACCAGAACAGAGCCAGCTCATTTTGTAGCTTTGTGCTTAGCAACAAACAAGCAAAACTTGATTGGAGACTTTTATGGATTACATCTGCCAAAAGAACGAAGTTTTGAGCTATTAGAAGAAGTATTCAATGAACTCAAATAGATTTTCTTTTTCTTATCTTGTTTCTTTTTCAGTGTTTATTATATCGGCCCTTTTAATAAATATGCACATATAGGGAGTTCTTTTATATTCATACTTAACATGATTTGCCCACCTTTTAAATGAAAAGAGGACTGACTTAATTGAAATGCATAAACCAATGAAATGTATTCCAGAAGATGTCACAGTGTCACACTGTTTCATACACTGAACTGACAGTACTGGATTTGTTTCTGTGGCACTATTTATTTTGATACAATCTTCTAGAATGTTTGTGATTCCATTTTTAACGTGTTTCGCTAATGACAAACTTCTTCATTTGTGTTTGTAGTGATTCTAATCAAATAATTAATTTTTAAACAATGTTTTAAAAAGTATCAGTAGATGGCGTTTTTCTCACTAAACTTGTTCAACTGCTTTATGAGTCGATCTGTTTTATTCAAATATCATTTCCAAGTATTACTCAAACCTCTGTTTTTGGCGAAATTTGGTTAAGTTAATACCTAGGGTGTTAAGAATATTTAAGCTATTTGTTTTAATGGGAATACCACATGGATCTCGAATCCCTTAACTCCAAAAAATCACACATCATGGCGCTTTAAAACCTGTCATTCATCATCAACGTGTATAAAACAACGTAGCTAGCTACTGGTTCTAAGATTCGGTTACTATGGCAACTAGAGTCACGTGGGTGTGAGGGCGGAGAACCCAGATTACAGGCTACAGAATGTGATTGTGGGTAGTTTGATTCCGAATACCTCGGACGCAAGTTACGTGGCTGTTAGTCGTTGTAACTCACCCTAATTCTGCTACTGTGGAAAAGTAACAACATCGGCCTTTTTTGCGTGACATGGCTCTTATTCTACCTGCGAAGCCTTGCGTAAGTTACTTTTATCACAAATTTATTTCCTTTAAGCTTGCGGTCTACTTTATCTGAAAAAAAGTAAACATAGGAAAAATTTCCATTAAAATTATTATTATCAAAACGAAAGGCGTCTTAGTTGACGAATGAGTAGGAAACGGTTCTAAACTGTATACATTAGTTACTCAATACACACAGCTACAACATAATAATACATTAAAATAACCTAATGTGAAGTGTATATACCTCGACACTCTCACGACTAACATTCTTAGAGTTGATGGGAGTAGAATCTACATATTAGGTGTATTATCCTACTTCATAGTTAAGGTACCCTTAATTACCTTTCTTAAGTAACTGGATGCTTTTGAGCAGGAAGTATATAATACAATATCATTCTTATCAAAAATTGTACGTTTGTGCCAAAGAAAAGTATTTTTCTGAATTGCATACGCACAATAGAGCATACGTACTTTAACACTATAAGGAAGTGCTTAGTATAATAGTGTACTTATAATAGACAATACGTATTTTAATGCTGTATCAAATTATTTAGGTCAAGTGTATACTTATAACTAACCATATGCATTTTACTGCTATAAAGATTTATTTATTACAGTATTATACTTACAACTAACCATATGCACTTTACTGCTATAAAGATTTATTTATTACAGTATTATACTTACAACTAACCATATGCATTTTACTGCTATAAATATTTATTTATTACAGTATTACACTTACAACTAACCATATGCACTTTACTGCTATAAAGATTTATTTATTACAGTATTATACTTACAACTAACCATATGCACTTTATTGCTATAAAGATTTATTTATTACAGTATTATACTTACAACTAACCATATGCACTTTATTGCTATAAAGATTTATTTATTACAGTATTATACTTACAACTAACCATATGCACTTTATTGCTATAAAGATTTATTTATTACAGTATTATACTTACAACCAACCATCTGCTTTGGTGGAATACAAGGTATTTCGCAAAAAAAAGGTTAGCAGCAAAACACTGTACATACTTTGGTGGCATGTGAGAGATGTTTAACACAACAGTACACCTGTTTGTACCATACGTACTTTAATACTTTGAAAGGTGTACAGTATTATGTTAAATATTTACCTAATAGTAATATACTAGAAACTTTTGGTGATGTAGTATATATACCTCAAACGTCATTTAATGTTATCGACTATATTTAGAACACTAGTATACCAAGAACCATATCTAACGAAATGCCTTATTAAGTATTTAGTATCAAATCCAATAGAAACTTAGTGCTAATGAACCATATCTAACAAAATGTCTTATTACGTTTAGCATAGAAACTTCGTGCTAAATAATCATATCTAACTTAGTGCCCTATTATGTATTAATACCAAAGCCTATAGAAACATAATGCTAAAGAAAACCATACCTAACAAAATGTCTTTTTATGTATTTAGTACCAAAGCCTGTATAAACTTAGTGCTAAAGAAGATGTTTATCATGTATTTAGTACCAAAGCCCATAGAAACTTAGTTCTAAAGGAGATGTTCATTGTGTATTTAGTACCAAAGCCAATAGAAACTTAGTTCCAAAGGAGATGTTCATTGTGTATTTAGTACCAAAGCCAATAGAAACTTAGTTCCAAAGGAGATGTTTATTGTGTATTTAGTACCAAAGCCCATAGAAACTTAGTTCTAAAGGAAATGTTTATTGTGTATTTAGTACCAAAACCCATAGAAACTTAGATGTTTATTATGTATTTAGAAATAACTCACATAGAAACTTAGAGCTAAAGAACCATATCTAACAAAATGACTTTCATGTATTTAGTACCAAAGCCTATATAAATTTAGTGCTAAAGGATATGTTCATTACTTATTTAATACTAAAACCTATATGAATTTAGTGCTAAAGAAGACATTTAATACACCAACAAATGCCATGTATATTGAAGTAGAATGATAAGAATTTAATACAATAAAGTATCTTATCTGCCAAATACAGTATTTTAATGTTTAGATGTCATATGTTTAAGCGCATTTAGAAGAATGCAGTACAATGATGTATCTACTCTAAAATATTCGTACTTAAGTAACATAAGAAATATTTAGTATTCTTATGAACCTATAGGCACTTAATTCTTACAAGGGCTTGTTAGTTCCATACTATAAGATTCAAATACCATGCGTATTTTAAATGTATATTAAATGTTTAGCACATAAATTTAACTATCCAAAGGAAAGTATTAGCAGTAGTGTAGATTTTAGTATTTATTTTCGTAAACCATGCGTACTTTAGCGGTGCACGAAGCATTTAGCACAAACAAAATACTTTAATTATATAAAAAATTAGAAATATCCACTGGAAACGACTTAATAACGCGTGGTTTCACCGTTGTCTTTTAGAACTTCACGTTATTATTTGTTAGTTTGTAGTTAAGCACAAAGATGCACAATAACAATAGGTTATCTGTGCTGTGCCCACCACGGGTATCTAAACCCGGTTTTTAGCGTTATGAGCCATTAGACTTACGGCTCAGCCACTGGGGAGTTCATGTCTTTATAGTGGACATCTGCAAATCCTTGAAAAGTGTACTGAGGAATTAGGTTCCGTTCCTCGAAGATACAACTTCACATAAGCACGGCGGTCTCGTTCACTCATGATGATCTTCCAATCACTCTTCATTTTCCTGAAGAGACTTATTGGATAATACTCGTGTTGTAATAACCTTTAATATTGCTCCTCTTGCAAACTCAGAAGTTCAGCAATTTGAGTCACTAATCTTACAATCCGTCCTCTATGAAAGCCAGTTAAATCCCACTTCGTTTCATATTGCTGAAACTACTAGGATGGAACTTACAAGCTTACGTATGTTTAAATATTACAAATCACCTGTCTAAAACGTCATTAGAATAACAAATGAATCAGTCAACTGAGGATCTAGTTAATTCAGCTTCTGGCCACATCTTTAATCAGGTGCTTCTTTTTTTCTTCCCCCTACCCTTTTCCTTTTTACTTCTAAAAAATACACCTAACAAATGTCATACGCGTTGCAGTAGTATGAAGTATTCAGTACAATGCTATGCCTGAAAAACGTCATACTTACTTTACTTCTACAGGAGATACTTAGTACAATATAAATCTAACAATTTTCCTACGAATTATAGTGGTATGAAGTACAATAGTATACCTTACAAACGTCATACTTGTACTGATTATACTATACCTAGAAGGTTATGTCTACTTTAATTTTCTAAGTTATTTACCATTGGAAAGGCCATTCTCAATTATCATATGTATTTTATCTGTATATATATATATATATATATATATAATCTATTTAGTAAAGTGAAATAACTGCCAAATATCAAACGTTATTTTGTTTGTGGTTAAGCTATCTGCTCTCTGCCCACTTCGGGTATCGAAACTCGGTTTTTAGCGTTATAAACCTTCAGATTTATCGGTGAGTCCCAAGACGACATCATCAAACGTGTTTTAGTGCAATGGTACATTTGCTTTAAGCGTATATTAAGCAAACAAATAAAAAACTTCTGTTGTGGTGTAGTAAAATATATGTATATTTTACAACAGATACTCACTAAATAATATATATTTTTGTGCAGTAAAATTTTATCGGTGAGATACTATATCTTTCACACGCCTCACTTACTGATATGAAAATAAACAATATTATTTATCTCAAACTTATTATGTTCGTTAAAACTATAGGATTTAATTATTGAAAGAGCATACTATATTGTTATTGTCATTAATATATCGTAATCACCAAACACTTTGTTGTTACGATCCCTAAAAGCTACGTTCTTGTTTGTTGTATAGCATATTCATTGATAATTATCTGACACAACTGTTGTAATTTTGACCGATATGTATTCATTATTGATGCAACGATTTGATTATATAAACATTGATAACAGGAAGATAATTTTTAGAACGTTGATAACGCTATATTAATGAAGTACGCTATAAAGAACTTTGAGAAATAGGTCGATTAGATCATGTAAGGGTCACATACATCAGACGTTAAGAGATTTAGAGCTCAGAGACAGTTGAACAAGTTGTTAGACAGTTTGGCTTTAGTGTTCATGTAACGTGTAGACTTAGAGTCCAAATTAAATTCAACCGGTATAACTCTAAAGGGTAGTTTATTCCAGTTTAGATTCTAAATTAGTTTAAATCATCATTATCTTGACAACATGCAAGGATCTGTGTGAAATCTCTACAACTTGTTTAGATTTGAAATTCACTACAAGCCAGATGCAAAAATTAATCACGTTTATTCTTTGTGGGAAATCATCACATTTATATTTGTCAGCAAGTTTGTCCTTCATTAATCGTTCCAAATGTAATCCAGTTAAAATCACTGTAATTGGTAATACTTACCTATACCCGGAATACTGGAGAATGTTGAAGTGTATTTTCCAAATATGTTACTGTGAATATTCGAACTATTGCATGGAAAATCATTTACGCTTTTTGGAAATGGTTATTACGTTAGGCATATCGTATTTTCTGCGGTGATCCATCAGAAGCGATATTTCCATGAGATCAGGCTTCCTACCATGTCGACATCCTCCACCTTCTGTGCAGCTTTCCATAAACCATATAATGTCTTAAACAGACTAAAGGCACTGAAATTCATTGGAGTTATATCGACGGAGTTGACAAGTATTTGACTGAATAGCATTGCTCTGATTCTAATTTATCCGTCCGTTTTTCCCACCTAAACATCCTTTGGTTTCGAGATAAGTCTAGAAGCTTGCGAATATTTGGCTAATGTTTATTATACTTCTAATAATTCCAGGAGTTGTTCCTAGCTTCACCACTAGGACATTTTACGTCTGCAGGCTCTCTTTCGTTACCAAAACTTTCACTTTGCGATTACATGCCTAATTTTTTTATTAGCGTTGAGTGTGATGTCGGAGAATACTGCTGTCCTAAGCACTCTGCCATGCGAATTTTTTTGTCTCTATAAAAAGTATGAATGTCCAGTTTTTCAGGATGTTGTGTTGTTCAGCTTTACATCGTTTAACAATATTGTTGTATGAATAGTTCTTTTCCGAAAGAGTAGTCACAGCTACTTGACGAAGTTCTGGAAACCAGGTTAGTGCAGTTTGATTTTATACATGGTAAACTTACACGTATTTCTCTAATCAATGAATGACCTTCTATGATAATTTATCATAACATTAATCCTTATTAACACCACTATAAGCATCGCACTACCATTTGTATTGATTAGCACCTTAGTATGCCTATTAATCACTACAAGACTTACCTTGACGCTGCTGTATGCTTTTAACACCTTAAGATATTTATCAATACTATTCGACGTGTTTTCGTTCGTTCTTATCTTCCACTGTAATGTATCTACTGAGTCTTATAAGTAGCCCTTTTCAACATATAAAGAAAACAAGTATCATAGCATGTGCTGCTGTATCTTTTAAAATAATATACTTGGTAAGTGCTGTTGTGTGCATCCTAGTACTTTTAAATCTCTTTAGTATCATTGTATAGATAAGTAGTGCTGAAGCAGGTAATTTCGCGATGTTTAATAACATCAAATTCGTACTTGCTGTACCTATTTTTCTTGTTCTTCTTCTTTTATTACTGTTATGGTTGAGAGCTGGAGAAAAGTAATTCTCGAGATAAACACAACAATATGCGATTAAAACAAATCGAAATTTCGAGAATCTAATATGCTAAAATCTCAAGTGTTTTAATGTTGTAAGCTAATAGATTTGGACACTTTAATATCGTGGCATCAGTTACTGTGTTAAGAAAAACACCTTTAAAAGTTTATTTCCGATATTCGCACAAAGTTACATAAGGACTGTTTCTAATTTTGAACTTAAATACTAGAGAGAAGGCAAGCTAGTCAATAGTAACCATCGTCAACTCTTGGGCTACTCTTATAGAATAGTGGGAATTGACCGCTACTTTTATTACGCGCCCACCACCCCAGAGTACCGTACGCAATTTTGCGACAACGGGACGCAAACCATAGATCCTAGGAATCAGAAAAAATTTGGGTTTTAAATGTTACAAGTGCCAATCAAAATCCAAGTAATCCAAGGGTATTTGTTGATCGCTATAAGTACTTTCTTTGGTTAAAATCTTATTCCTCAAGTTCACCATAAGATATTTTCTACAAGCTCAATTTGTACTGCCTGCCACTCGCTCAACAATGGATATGTCAGGTGTAGTGTAGTTGACATATTATTACACAATATTATTTGCTTTCACTAATATTTCATTAGAATTAGGTTAACTGGAAACAACATCGCTAACAAATCCAGCACCCTTCTCATCTCCCTTGCACTGTACTTTCTTACTGGAATCTTTGGTAAACTTTGTTTTGCTGCTAAGAACTATAGTTTTCGCGACACATCAATTACTTAATAATTCTTTCTTTCTCACTCATAACTACATTTTAGCAGTGGTTGTCTAATATTCCTGTCTTACTCAAATCTGTATGTATTTAACTTAATATCTACTAATTAACTCTTTCTCTCTCATACACAACTATACCACTTTCATGACACTGATTACTAACTAACGTTTTTGTCTTATCGCTGTTATACGTACTTCCTACGTGATCATGTAATTATTGGCTAACACTTTTTGTCTTACGCAGAAATACGCTCACCCACTGGCTAGTCCTCTTTGTCTCGGTCACATCTATATTTTCTTCCTACTACAGTGATTAATATCTAACTCTTTGTGTCTTATTTAATAATATACGTCCTTCCTGAACCAGTTTCTACTAGATAACTCTTTCTGTTTTACTCAGAACTATACACCTTCCTAACTAAATAATTACTGGCCAATTCTTTATGTTCTTCTCAGAACTATACCTCTTTTCTCACTAAAGTATTACTGGTTAACTCTTTTTGCTTTGTTCAGAACTATACACCTTCCTGACTAAATAATTATTGGCTAACTTATTCTTCTTTACTTAGAACTATTCCACCTTAATGACTACATGATTACTGGTTAACTCTTTCTGTTTTACTTTTAACTAACTTTCCTTATAACTTAATAAATCTGTCTTATTCAGACGTATACTTGCTTCTGGACTCAGTAATTACATGCTAAACCTTCTCGTGTCTTTCTCAAGCTTCACGTTATTTCTGACTCAGTGATTACAAGCTAACTCTTTTCTGTTTCAAACAGAATCATACTTCCTTCTTCGTTTAACAACTATGTGATTATTCTTTCTTTTGTACTTACAACTACATTACCTTTTTTTCATATACAAAATCAGTTAAACCCTTCTAATGTATCAGAAAAATACTTCTGTCTTGTTACTTTGTATACAGGATAGCTCATTCTTTCCTTTTTACAACTTTTACTTCGTTACTAGTTGTCATAATATTTTCTAGGTTTCTCGCTTCCTCCCTAGTAGCATCTGAGCTTAATACTTAAGAATCAATAATGAAGCTGTTGAACAAATCACAAAAAATATTCAATTTGTAATTCAGTCTTTGAAGTTGATACTCATGATATGCTCGTATTAGTAAATTAAAGGTGTTCTGAAAAGAAGATACTTTGTGATCAACCCAGAAAAGTGAAGCAAAAATAGGTTAAGTCTCTTGCCATCATATTCTTTACCGAGATATAAAAAAGAATCAGTTTTTCGGCACATTACGAGTTTTATATGACCATAAAATTGGTAAAACAAAGAACTGCATACCCGTTCTTCAATGACGAAGTGTACTAATTTAGTTCATATTGATTGTTGTGCATGTATTTCACAGTTAAATCAAAATAATGACAGAAAAAGTTGAATGACAATGCAATAGAATAAATGAAACTCTAACAAACGGAAATAAACTTTTTAAGCTACTACTGTTCTTTTGAAACAACGGAAAATAATGGTTTTAGATACTTGTTTTTTTTTCGTTTATTAAGTGAAAATTCCTTTCGCTAAACGGAATAAGAGTACCAGCTCAAAACTCAAACTCAGTTTTGTTGTTTTTTAATGAATCTCTTACAGAAATTATAAACTTGTTCATTTTGTGCTTACATATCTAAGTCATTAAACAATTATTTAGGAATGTATGTTAAATTAGAATGCAAATTCATCATACACCGTTTGCAAGTTTATTTTCAGTGTTACTTGCTAGAACAATTTCGCTGTTTTTGGCTATGTCGTGTTTCAGGAGCGTGAAACATTAGTGCAGACTGTTTTGCTCGTTATGTATTGATTTCCGCAAAATCTCCTCCTCTGCCATTGTATTTTTCACAGTGGAAACAACAGGCTGTAAACTATATAGCCATATTAAATTACGAAAGCTATTCTGGATATAGTCAGCCCTAATTGCACGCCTGCTGATCAAGAATGCATTATAAAGGATTTACTCCTTGTTCCTTGTACATGGCTTAAACAGTTTTTAGCAGTTATACCCCTTTCATTTGCTTTTACTTTGTACCGAACATAGAAAATAACCCGCCCTACTTGGTGCTGCCGGCGTTTGAGTAATTACGTCATTGCATGAACTTGTAGCTAGGCAACAAGTTGGTACGTGATACAACATAACGGAAACGAAGGAATAGGTTCAAATGATCCAGAGTGGACGCCCATCAGGTGGCTAACCGTTCAGATGAAATTAATTTTTTTGATATTGCTTTTTCGATATTGTGTTCGTGTCATTATCGTCTAAGAACCTTGTATCAGTTGGTTCCCGAACTTAATAAGCATGGAACTTAAATAATGTATTGGGTTTAATAAAATATAAAAAAATTCTAGCTGTATTACTATCAAAGATTTTAACATAGTAGTTTTCGAATCATTATTTAATAATTCGTACAGATCATACACACCAAAAAATGTTAGTTTTATAAATTATAGATTTATTATTGTAGTCTCTCTATTATATATCTTCATGTTCAATTATTTTGCAACAGAGATGGTCTTTATGAAATACTTTCAGCTGTTCTAAGCATTCACAAAAACTGCTTTCTTTATTGTAATAGACATGTTATATATTACACCTCTGATGCATTTTAAAAGAACGAAGCTTCATAGTTCTTGTGCAATTTTATAACTTTGAGAGCAGAGGATAGGTGGAGCTACTTATATAAGCAATTCGAAAATTATCATTTTACTACGTAAATATTTATTTATTTTTAAACAGTTGTCAAATGAGTATCATTATCAACTCACACCTTACGTACCACAACAAAAACTGTACCTTCTTGCTCAAATCGTCAGCTTATAATGTATATGGTTTTCAGCTAGTGCTACCTTTCTACATTGACAATTATAGGAAACTGAAATGTGTCCTACTGTTGTTACGTGGTACTTATAAGGCGTGCGCAATATATATTTATGTAGTGTACGCCGTCATGGTACTCTAGGGATCATTATTATTATATAAGTTATATATATATATATATATACACACACACACACACATACTGTATATCTTAAATGCTCTGCGCAACCCTTTGAACGGAAAATATACGTTGGCATTCAAGAAGGATTATTTTATTCCAGACAGGATAAGACTTTGATAGCTACGCAGGTGAAACATTTACTTCGCTTTTTTATTGCCTACCCAGTCAAGATATAATCCCGGCGAACCATACTGCACCGAGTAAATGTTCTACAAATGTGTTCTACGTAGGCTGAATATCAGCCAGTAGTATTGTAAATCTACACAGTATTGTTGACAGGTACATATATATATATTTATCCATCATTCATTCCTTCTAGAACAAAATCTCTTGGGTAAGGATTCGTCTTTCAGTGAGACAATTACCCTAAACATATAGCAAATGAGGCAAAAAAAAAAAAGAGACCGACGGATCACTCGTAACCATAGCATATCTGCCCAGTCCCGATATGAATATTATTATGGCTGTATGGAGTTATATATAAACCTAGAAGGTCAAACAGCGACCAAACAATTTGGCTGAATTGTTGGGAGAAATACAGGACATTTGAAATAATATTTGAAAATCATACACTGATAAACTTATGATAGCATAAAAACAAAGTGTGCTGCTCGGTTTAAAGAAAATACATTTACAACTTATTCGCTTTTATTTTGTATTTTATGTAATAACGACGAAAAAATGAAAAATAAAATAACATTTTCATTTCTGCACTGCTGCGAAAAGTTTCTCTTTAAACAACTCACATGTTGACTTTGTTTAGAATTTTTATGTCCATCCCAGATAATAGTTCCATTTTTTTGCTAAGAGCCTATCATCGTTTGAGAATTAAAATTTACTGATATGGTTGGCCTGGTGGTTAGAGAACTCGACTCGCAACCTGTCGGTCATGATTTCGATTTTCATCACCGAATATAGTGGCCATTTCAGTCGTGGGGACGTTATAATGCGATGGTCAATCCCACTATTCGTTTGGTAAAGAGAATCCCATTAGTTGGCGATAGGTGGTGTAGCTTTTCTTTCCTCTAATCTATCACTTAAAATTAAGAACGACTAGCGCAGATAGGCCTCGAGTAGCTTTGCACCAAATTTTTAAACAAAACTAATGTGTTTTTTTCTTATTGACTCTGTGGTTGCATGACCCAGTCCGGGAACAAAAAAAAACTAGCTTACTGGTTCGCCAGTTCTTGTGAATGATAGCAAAGTTAATTTAAATAAAATGATAATAAATAGATACAAATAAATAAACAGTGTTAAAGTAAAAAAGAAAATGAAATAAATAATGTTATGTTATTAATTGTTACTTGACATTTGATATATAAAAGACTTAAATAGAAATTGATAACAATTACAATGCACTTACTTATCTGATTTACACCGTAAATATACTATTGTGTGTGCATACCTGAGCATTTCCATGATTATTTCCAATGCTGTATATATGTATATACTTGTATCCTTGATCAGTGAGATTGGAAAATAGGTATGTGTTTTATTTGCACCTTTCTGATAAGCTAATTAATGGAAGTAAGCTAAATTTGGTGAACTCTTTGAGTTACGCCCAGTGACAAATCTGTAATTTGTTGCGCATGGGAGTCAATCAGTTATCCAGACAACGGTAAATAATGATATTAGTAAATGATTATAGGAATGTCAGTTCGTACAAATTACATTTGTTACATTATCTTGATTTCTACAGTTAGGTAGATGCGCTATACTCCACACCTCCTCTACCCTTGTTGATCCTATGTTGTCTTGCAATTTCGAAAACAAGTAGCTGTGAAAAAGTTGATATTCTTCGCAACTGTATTTCTATGCTGATCATAGTACAGATTGAAACCTGATATCGGCTGAGTAATTTTGCAGTTGACAACATTGTAATCTGAAAGTCACATGTGTGCTAAAACTAACTGGAAAAACAATTTCAAGCTTCACTTTGCAGTGAATATGACATATTTGTATAACTAAGAATAACTCAGAGCTCACACAGTATCTCCAGATACAAATTTGTCTTAAGTGGTGTTTTCTATCGTCCAAGTATTTAGAGTTATGAGAATTGATATTGCTAATAACTAAAGTTCTCACATGATTGATGTGTGATTTTGTTATCTTTTGTATATAGACGGATATATTTTAATGTTACAGTACTGTAATGAAAAAATAAAGAGTCAAAATCCACTCTTCTAGTAATATGAGAAAATTACAACCACCATTTGGTACTGAAATCCAAAACGTATTATGTTTGCACGTCTTTTCAACTTTATTCTTAGAATCGTGAACATTTTTTTCTTTTTCTTTTTTCCAGAAATTATCGTTCGTATTATAAAGGAGTTTCTTTTTTATGTTGTTAGTTTACTGTAATTCGATTCGAAGCTCAATTTAACGCCGAACAGGGTTCGTAGTTCTTCTGTAGCAGGTCTTTGTGTAGCCTGGTCCAGCATAAAGATAAACTCTGTTATTCCAATGTATATGTTGTCCAGTCTACCATGAAACAGACGTAGTCTATCGTGGGATGTGTTAGGATACTCGTCCTTCTATAAACATGAAGATTCTTCAGTGAAAAATGTTTCTTTGTTCAGTGACTTGAAGAGAGGAATACAAAGAACAGGGTTTTGAATTTTCATTCAACTATATCATAGACCAGGTGTGTGGAAAACTTATCATGTAGCTCAGTGGTTCAATAAGCTTAACCGAGTACATCTGCTGATGTTGCTTGTCTTCTCTTTCTGACTTGTTTCTTACATACTTATTCTGCCGTAAAAACACTTAAATCGCAAGGTTGGGCTCTTTCACATGTGTTTAATCTTCAATTGAAGAAAACAGCAAGCTTATGTTTATATATACCTTACAACCGTGGGTGAATGGGGGAGATCAAATTTATAAATTATCCACGTTTTATTGTCTTAAGAAGCCGCTATTCTTCATCTGTATATCTGCTGTCAGCATAATCAACCTGAAACAGGTTCAGACTTCATAGAAACATTTACGTTTATTCTAGCAGAAGATATAAATATAAAGCTGAATTTATTTTGAAAATTACAGTAAATATATATTCGATACTTCAAAATACGAACTTATAAAACTTGCATTCCAATTAACCCACAAGGGTTAGAAACTTTCAAAGTATTCTGAAGGTGTAAAATCTGTATTGATGTCACTGATATATAGTTAACCTGTGGAGAAACAGAGACAATTTGTATTAAAATTTTCTCCTTCTATATTCACCAATGTTATTCTTTTCTAAATGAAAAACGCTAAATATTATCATTTACTTCTTCCATAGTTCATACTTTACCGAATTTCATTATAGTTTAAACATATATTGATTAAATATGAGAGGTAGTGTAACAACATGAATTGCATACACAGAAGTGATAAAACTAAGTAGCGCTTTGAAAGGCAGTAAAATGTAAGGAAACTAGCAAGACGTGACAAATTGTATTGTTTACGCAGAGGTGATAACAGAACTAAGTAGCGCTTTGAAAGGCAGTAAAATTTAAGTAAAATAGCAAGACGTGACAACTTATAGTGTTTACACAGTGGCGATAACAAAACTAAGTAGCGCTTTGAAAGGTTGTAAAATGTAAGTAAACTAGCAAGACGTGACAACTTATAGTGTTTACACAGAGGTGATAACAAAACTAAGTAGCGCTTTGAAAGGTAGTAAGATGTAATTAAAATGGGTAGATGCAGACGCCTTTTGTTGCCATGGGTACTGTCATAATCTAAGAATTTATACTGAATTATAGCGGACTGTGTTTTTTCTTTTACAATAAAATTGTTTTTCACATATAACTTATTAAAAATGGACCTTTAAAATTTGCTTTTAAGACAAAATATGGATAATATTTGTGTTTAGTGGAATATCAAACTAATAAATATCAGACTCGAACTTTTCTAATTATTTCGATTGAATATAAATTAAAACACACACACTTCACATCCACTGTTGTGCTACCAAGCGGTCTAAACTAGTAAATTCGTGTTCCCCTAACTGTTTCCTAGTGTTTAAAGGGGATGTCGTAAAACCTGAGGATTAAACTAATAAATTCAAAAAATAGGAAGATGTTGTTTATATTATATATAAATACAGATATATAGATATACACACACACACACATATATATATATACACACACATACACACATATATATATATATACACACACTCACACATATATATATATATACACACATACACACACATACATATATATACACACACACACACACATATATATATACATACACATCACACATATATATATATATACATATACACACACATATATATATATATACACACACACACACACACACACACACACACATATATATACACACACACACACACTATATATATATATATATACACACACAACAACACTACATATATATACTACATACACACACACTACATATATATAACACACACCAGTACGAGACGACCGAAGACCAACG
>NW_013665691.1:760709-764341 GCF_000517525.1 Limulus polyphemus
ACATATATATATACATACACTACACACATATATAATATATATATATATACACACACACACACACACATACATATATATATACATATATACACTTTGTGTTATCTTTCCTATTTCAGTAGTAGGTTGAAAACGTCATGATCAAAACATGACATATAAAGCTGTTCAAAACTAGTCTACTGGTGCTGAAAATGTGATCTGAATATATTCTAAATTAATATTAACGTTTCAACACGATTTTAATTGGCCTGTAGTCATATAACCCACTTCGGTAATTTGAATAATTTATTTCTGAGATGTTAAAACATTTTTAGGAGGTATTTACAATGCTAGTGAATTGTGCTAAATGGATATAAAGATTAAATTTCCATCTAGCATCTCTGTGTAACGATGTAATGAACTTTAGTTGCAACATGAATATATCTCAACCGAGATACGGCATGTTAATTTAGAAATTTCGCAGAGTTACATTAATGATTAATTAAAATCAGTAGTTCAGTTAGTTTTAGTTAGTTACGAGTTGTATTTTTCTGGCGCTAATGGTAGAATTGTTAGGAAATTAATGATATATTCTTGTATATGAAATTAGAAATAATTTAGAGAAACTTTGTATAAGGCACAGAATAACCATGATTTAAGGATGTCTTTATTATGACTTGATGAACGTCAGTGTGTTAGTGTGCTAATAGAATAACAGTGACCTATTTTTAGTTTCTATGAACCTATGGGCAGAGAGGCAGTTATTTTCCTGTTCATGTCATTTCAAATTTCTGCCCCCCCCCCCGTGGCACAACGCAAGAAACCGGGTTTCGATACCGGTTTTGGGCAGAACACAGATATACCATTGTGTAGCTTTGTGCTTAACTTCAAACAAACAAACAAATTATTTCTGGGAATTCGACGAAGAATATTTAAGCACTTATTAGTAGTTACTATACCCTTTTGATGTTACATCTACTCGTAAACTTTTTAAGTAGTTTTATGAAGTAATCAACAAGTATACTAGCTTATGTTTTCCTTTCTCACTATGGTCGTTGGCTCTACGTGGTGGTTAGGTTAACTTGTTAAATAAGGTGTAGAATATTGATTTTCAATTGGTAATACGCGAATCCATAGGGGGGTTGCGAGCTACTTTTTATAATAATGCAGAAGACAACGTTTTGAAGTAAAACTCAGAAAATGAATAAAATTGAATTATTTATATATAAAAGAAAATGGTAAAGTTGTTCATTTTGGGAGAGATTCTATATAGTCATCATAAAACAGAATAACTCCTTTTTTTTTTCTTTTGCCTCCTTTGTTGTCCCAACTGTGACACTAAAAGACTGTATGAAAAGATGATTTATCAAAGTCCTTTACTCGTTTTTGTTTCCCATTCTTCATACGTTCTTCTAGGTACATCCTGATGTTGTTTTAAATACAGTTTTTACTTCGTACATGAAGTTCCATTAAAGGAGCAAGAAACAAGTAAAATAATCTAAAGATTTAAAAAAATTAAAATATAAACTTGATCATTCGGACGAAATTCAATAGATTGGGCTATTTTTCCTTTTAGAGTATTAAAAAAAGGTCGCAGTGTAATCTGGTTTTGTGTGAAAACTTGATCATTCGGACGAAATTCAATAGATTGGGCTATTTTTCCTTTTAGAGTATTAAAAAAAAAGTCGCAGTGTAATCTGGTTTTGTGTGAAAACAATTAATAGAAAATTGTTATTTCTTACTTTGAATTGTTTATTTTCAGTCATTGAAACTTTTTCTAGGGTAGGTCTACACTAAATATTTTACTTGATACACATGTACTTTATTGATTTTGTAATTCCGTAATATTACCATATTTTTCTATATACGGATTGATCTGTTGTTCGTAAAGACCGTACAGGCGCCTTTCAGATTCGGAAACTAATGTTTAAAAAACAAAGAATGTAAAACTTGTTCAACTCTTTGTGTTAATAAGTTCTGGTTTTCATTAGAATATTAGTTTCAAAGCGAATATTCATATATTTCATGTATTCATGTAGGTTCTTCTTTCCTGCAAAAATCGGGAAATACTCCGTTGCGTTTCAAGTCTTTTTTTTTCCGTTATCGATGCCAATACTAGTTCTTTAGACTGAACCTAATTATAAGATTCAGAAACAACAGAAGACTAGAAATTTTAACGTACAACCTGATGATGCTGTTGTCCCTGATCTCCATCAGTCATATTAAAACAAACGGTAGGCAGACGGTGATAACCGTACCAGTTTCCTAATCGATGAATTCTTGTTTTCCGCCTCTATTTTCCGGGTTTTTAAAAAAATCCCCTCTTTTCTCATGTTCAAATGGGGAGACTGGGCGATTGCTGAATTTTTCATAAAACGAAAGACTGTCCATAGAGAATTCATGCATTTTGTCACACTCTCATTTCCTGTCCTCGTCTCCCTCGGCTGTTGCAGGACCTCGGCATCTCCTAAAGCTTTAAGAGCAATAGCGATGGTGACATCCAACATCGCAATGATGTCATGTTGATACACTGAAAGGAATGAATCTGAACTGCATCAGAAGCGATAGGCAAGATCGGAAATGCAGAGACGCTTTAGTTTCTCTGTTGCCGTTAAATGTTTTGCTACTTGCTCGTTACTCAGCAAAATCAGTGTAGAAGCTCAAAGACAGTGGAAACTCTGAGACATTTGAAAACATTTCCTTTGTAGTCTTCTTGTATTTGAAGACTTCGTAGGTGTGTCGTGTTTGTCTTTTTTTTTTTTCTTTTTGTATTAAGAATTGAAGCACCAGAATGTGTATCCTGAATGTATCGTAAATATTTAGCAAAGCTATTAATAATTTTAGTCTTTTTTTCTGTGGTTGACCAATATTTACATTCGGAATTTCTAAATTTTTGTTAGTACAGATCATGACGGTTTGTAACAAAAATGAAAGATACTAAATACGTGTAATTACTGATACAGACCTTCTATTACTAAGTCAAACTAAATAACTTGTGAGCTGTTACATTCAAGAAATTTTAACTGTACAATAGAATACAAGCTGAAGAACTGCTCTGTATCTGGTGACGTATATGTAAATTGATAGTTTTTGGTATTTTCATTTTAAATCAGACACAATTTCTGCACTTACCACAAAGGAATTGAAAATCATTTGCCTTTTTCAGACAGTAGTGAATATAATGATCAAATTCTTTCAGAATGTCTCTTGCTTTTTTTTCGGTGGTTTGGCTTTGATTTCGCTAAAATCTTATATGGTTGGAAAAGTCTAGAAAGTTCACTTGTTTTGTTTTTCTTTTTAACTATTCACACTTTGTGGACTGATACAAAATAACAAACACAGATGTTATCGGGAAGAACGAGAAAGTTTCTATATATTTATTTTTCCAAGTCTGACGTCATTAGATTAGACTCTTCCATGATGTTTAAGTTGGAGTCGAGTAATTGTTAATCATGAGAACGCATTTAATAATGATGTGTTGGAAATGCTAGGACTTTTCTATGGGGATCTAACGTTTGTATCTTCGGAATGTATTAGGTCGTCAAGAAATTAATGTCGCATTTTTTTAGATGAAAAAACCCGAACAACTTATATATATCAAAACAAAGCATTTATTAAATGAAATAGTCTCCATTCTTATCGATGATACTTTTCCA